>NC_057726.1:31554922-31558996 GCF_004010195.1 Chiloscyllium plagiosum
AACAGAGTGTTACAAGGGGACATAAATTTAAGGTGAAGGGTGGAAGGTATAGGGGAGATGTCAGGAGTAGGTTCTTTACCCAGAGAGTGGTGGGGGCATGGAATACGCTGCCTGTGGGAGTGGCAGAGTCAGAATCATTGGTGACCTTTAAGCGGCAATTAGATAGGTACCTGGATAGGTGCTTAAGCTAGGACAAATGTTCGGCACAACATCGTGGGCCAAAGGGCCTGTTCTGTGCTGCATTGTTCTATGTTCTATATTGTTGTGGCCTGGAGCCACATGTTGGCCAGACCTGGGAAGGACACAGATTTCTTTCCCTGAAGAACATTAGTGAAACAGATTTTCTTTTAAAGACAATAATTGTTCATAGCTTCATGTCAGCATTTCTGAGACTAGCCGCTTTTTCATATTTCTGGTTTATTATTTGATAATAATAATTCCACCAGCTATCACTGTGGAACGTACACCCCCAAAAAACTAGGCAGGTTTCTGGATTATTAATCCAGTAATATGATCACTATACCATCAGCTTCTGCCTATTGATGTTGTAGATAGATCTTAAGCAGCATGAGTGGAAAGTATCTACTCACTTTAAGTGACATTAATAGCTTATCCATGTGTCACAGCTATTGAGAATGATGGAAGAACCACTGACTGGCAGACTGTCATCTTTGTTTTATGACAGTTCCATACCTGGCTGATAGCACATTAGAAACACATATCTGAACTGCAGTGAACTCTGCCCCAAGTCGTGAGTTTTCATTCCAACTGCAATTTCACTGTCAGTACAAGTAAAACATCAACTAACTGAAATCTGCCTGGTACAGAATTAAATGATAAGAAAAATTACCCCAGAAACCCATGAGGCATGTTAAGAGATTTACAAGGTCTTTATTTTCGGTAAGTGAAATCAAACCAATGAACAATTAGCAGATCTACTTATACTCTAAAGACACAGCATGCAGCAACTACAAAGGAATCTTTAAGAATTAATTTAGGATATTTCACAATTCTAATTGATGAGTATATAATGTATTTTAAACATATTTACAATAATTTCCCCAGCTTTTTTGAAAAGTGCTACTTGTGACAGCTTATTATCACTCTTAAAGCAAAAGTCCAAGCTGTTTGAAGATCTTTAACAAGTAAAGTGATGCTGATTTAATTGCACCAAAAACACAAAATTTTAATTACTCCTTGCAGAAATTATTTACTGGTACTAAATGTAGAATAGCATAATTTGTGGATCAGTTAGGCACATATTCCAGAACGTTGCCACAATCAGAATTTGTTTTCAGTAATCTGCTGTTAAAATTTTGTCTACATCTTTGTTGTGTTCAGACTTGACCATTACAATGCTTTCTGCACCATATTTTACACAACAATAAGCATATGCTGATCCAAACCAATACCATGTTTTGCCATAGCTTCACCCCTTTCTTGTCACTATAACCTTCTTGAGGCCTAAAACCTTTAAGATTCCAATTTTAAACACACACAGGTGCCTTGGCTTTGAGATCTGGAATTTCTACACTGAACCCCTCCACCTTTCTGCATCCTTTAAGGATTATTAAAAACTAAATCTTTGAGCAAATTTATCATCTCTTTCTGCAATTTGACCCTTGAAAATTATGATGCTTCAAGAGGACTGATAAAGGCTGAGTGGTAGACGTGATCGATATGGACTTCAGTAAGGCATTCGACAAGTTTCCCCATGGGAGACTGGTTAGCAAGGTTAGATCTCATGGAATACAGGGAGAACTAGCCATTTAGATACAGAACTGGTAGAAGACAGAGGGTGGTGATGGAGGGTTGTTTTTCAGACTGGAGGCCAGTGACCAGTGGAGTGCCACAAGGATCGATGCTGGGTCCACTACTTTTCGTCATTTATATAAATGATTTGGATATGAGCATAAGAGCTATAGTTAGTAAGTTTGTAGATGACACCAAAATTGGAGGTGTAGTGGACAGTGAAGAAGGTTACCTCAGATTACAATGGGATCTTGATCAGATGGGCCAATGGGCAAAGAACTGGCAGATGGAGTTTAATTTAGATAAATACGAGGTGCTGCATTTTGGAAAGCAAATCTTAGCAGGACTTATACATTTAATGGTAAGGTCCTGGGGAGTGTTGCTGAACAAAGAGATCTTGGAGTGCAGGTTCATACCTCCTTGAAATTAGAGTCACAGATAGATAGGATAGTTAAGGCGGCGTTTGGTATGCTTTCCTTTATTCGTTAGAGCATTGAGTACAGGAGTTGGGAGGTCATTTTGCAGCTGTACAGGACATTGGTTAGACCACTTTTGGAATATTGCATGCAAATCAGGTCTCCTTCCTATTGGATGGATGTTGTGAAACTTGAAAGGGTTCAGAAAAGATTTACGAGGGTATTGCCAGGGTTGGAGAATTTGAGCTATAGGGAGAGGTTGAATAGGCTGGGCTGTTTTCATTGGAGCTTCGGAGGCTGAGAGGTGACCTTATAGAAATTTATAAAATCATGTGGGGCATGGATTGCATAAATAGACAAAGTCTCTTCCCTGGGGTGGGGCATCCAGAACTAGGGGGCATAGGTTTAGGGCGAGAGGGCAAAGATATAAAAGAGACCTAAGGGGCAACTTTTTGTACGCAGAGGTGGTGCGTGTATGGAATGATCTGCCAGAGGAAGTGGTAGAGGTTAGTACAACTGCAACATGTAAAAGGCATTTGGATGGATATATGAATAGGAAGACTTTGGAGGGATATGGGCCGGGTGCAGGCAGGTGAGACTAGATTGGGTTGGGATATCTGGTCAGCATGGACGAGTTGGACCGAAGGGTCTGTTTCCATGATGTACATCTCTACGATTCTATGACTCTAAGTGCCTTGGCTGTTTAAAAGCATAAAGGCACAGTATAAATGTGATGTTATTGTAAAGTAAATAGACTCGACTCTTCAAAAATATCTAAGTAACTGCAGTTCTTTACACTAGGAATTATTTTTGCAGCTATTCTATGATTCTTTTCTAAAGTCAGTGTATCACAAGACTATGCCTGAGTGAGAGGTTGATAGAGTGAGCAGCAAGTTAGGTTCATGTTGGAAAAACATACTTTAAATAATGTTCTTTGTAACTAGCAAAACATTTTAAATGTTAGTCATATTTCTAAATATTAGTAAAGTTTATCAATAGTGATATGCTTTATTAAATTATGGCCACGTAAAATAAATGATGTGGAGGTGCTGGTGTTGAACTGGGGTGGACAAAGTTAAAAATCACACAACACCAGGTTATAGTCCAACAGGGTTATCTGGAAGCACTAGCTTTCGGAGTAAAATAAAGTAATATCAGTAAACCATAGCAAAATAAACATTAGTAGAGCAAAGTTAAAGGATGATATGGCAATACAGACATGTGCAAAACAATTCCTGTCATATATGGGTACTGGTGGACATTACTGGTGACCTAGATAAGCAAATGGGAAGAAGTGTCACCAGCTGCAGAAAAATTAACTCTAGGTTTTGGAGCTTGAGCAGAAACTGGAATCAATGCTTACATCGGTGAGGTTGAGAATTATGTAGATAGCATGCTCAGCACAGGATAGGAGCAGAGAGACAGAAATGGAATGGTTGGCCATCAGACTGGTAGCACAGAAGTCACCTAGGGTCCCATTTGCTAATTGGTTAATGTTGCAATCTGTACATTAAGCATCGAGCATCTCAAGGTGTGCTTTGGGGGAGAAAGTGGAAGTTGAAACTTTATTGCTGGAACAGCACAGCAGGTCGGGCAGCATCCAGGGAACAGGAGATTCGACGTTTCGGGCACAGGCCCTTCTTCAGGAATTTTCGAAGGAGGGTGTCGGTGGAAGGGTACTGGGTGGTACGGCGGGAAAGGAAGAAGCGGAGTGCTTTGAGTCCTTCGTGATGGGGGATGGAGGTGTACAGGGACTGGATGTCCATGGTGAAGATGAGGCGTTGGGGACCGGGGAAGCGAAAATCATGGAGCAGGTGGAGGGCATGGGTGGTGTCCCGAACGTAGGTGGGGAGTTCTTGGACTAAGAGAGACAGGACGGTGTCAAGGTATGCGGAGATGAGTTTGG
>NC_057726.1:31559370-31637472 GCF_004010195.1 Chiloscyllium plagiosum
GGGGGGCGGAGTTAGGCGTGGTGACGGAACTCGGCCGGGGGGCGGGGTTAGGCGTGGTGGCGGAACGCGGCGTGGGGGCGGAGTTAGGCGTGCTGGCGGAACGCGGCGTGGGGTCGGGGTTAGGCGCGGTGACGGAACGCGGCGGGGGGGCGGGGTTAGGCGTGGTGACGGAACGCGGCGGGGGGGCGGGGTTAGGCGTGGTGACGGAACGCGGCGGGGGGGCGGGGTTAGGCGTGGTGACGGAACGCGGCGGGGGGGCGGGGTTAGGCGTGGTGACGGAACGCGGCGGGGGGGCGGGGTTAGGCGTGGTGACGGAACGCGGCGGGGGGGCGGGGTTAGGCGTGGTGACGGAACGCGGCGGGGGGGCGGAGACACATGCGGCGATGTGGTCCAAATGTAGGTTGCTGACGTCACTGGGGGCGGAAGTAGCTGCGGCGACCACGGAGACAGAGTTCTTCCCCGTAGCCGCGGAGGTCGCCAATCTGTTGGTGATTGTCTTCATGACGATCGCAGAGCAGGTTGTCTATGCGGCGATTCCGGAGGCGGTTGTTTGGGCCGCGATCATGAAGGTTTCGAGGTTGGTGGGGGCGGAAGTGACGTCATCGTCGGCGGCGTCTGCGGCTATTGCCGCGGGCGCTGTAGCGGCCGCGTGTGTAATGGCGCCGGACTGGTTTCGGAGGCCGATGGAAGTTTCTGGAACGGTTGAGGAATCCGGAGTTTGGGGGTAAGTGCATGAAAGTTTTTGGTACTTACTGCCTTTAATTTCCGATATGGCTAGAAAGAACTGTTTGTTCAGTCTATGGATTCTTCTGTAAATGAAGAACAGTAGAGGTCCTTTACAGGTCTGTGAGAGAGTTGTCCTGAGCTGGGGTAGGTCGAGTTGCAGGGAATGTAGGTACCGGCGCATGGCTGCAAGCGTGGAGTGGAGGATCCGGAGGGAGGTCCGTTGCTGGGAGGCTGCGGTTTGTTGCAGGTACTGGTAGTCCTGGTTGGGTCCAAATTGTGTTGGTCGGAAGGTGATCTGGAGTCCATGGGGGATCAGTTGGTAAGAAGAAGGGCCTGTGCCCTTCCTGAAGAAGGGCCTGTGCCCGAAACGTCGAATCTCCTGTTCCCTGGATGCTGCCTGACCTGCTGTGCTGTTCCAGCAATAAAGTTTCAACTTTGATCTCCAGCATCTGCAGACCTCACTTTCTCCTGGGAGAAAGTGGAAGCCAGGCGAAAACAGCGAAAGAGTGTGCTATCACACCCATGGCCCATCCACCCCCTCCCATGACCACCACCTTCCCCAAATATAACAGAGCCTGCGGTAGCTGCATCGGTCTTTCGCCCCCTACAGTCTCACCCCAAGAGTGGAAGAGAGTCATCCTCATCTGCAATGGACCACCAATGATGATGACATTAGTAAAGAAGAATCTTAGACTGAAGGAAATAGATGATCAGTTTGGGTGAACTAAGAAACAGTAAAAGGCAGAAAATATTGGTGGGAGGCGCTTATAGGTCACCAAACTGAAGTGGTATTGTCAGAGAAGTCAAGAAATTAGAGATCCATGCAATGTGGGTAATATAGTAATAATGGGCAACTTGAATTTATACAGACTAGGTTACCAAAATCAGCACTCATGCTGTACATGATGGATTGCTAGAATATGTAGAAGAGGGGTTTGTGAACCAGTATACCGAAGAGCCAACAAGGCCATTTTGGATGCAGTATTGTGTAATGAGAAGAGGCTAATTAATAGCTTGCTATATAGAAGATTTTGAAAGTAACAACCATAATATGATAGAATTTTGCATTAAATTTGTCTGTGATATAATTCATTCCAAAATTAGCATCTTAAATCTGAACAAAGGGAATTTTGAGTGCATGAGGGGCAAGTTAGCTTTGGTGGATTGGAAAAAGACACAAAGATTTGATGGCAGACAGCAATCATAGAACCATAGAATCCCTACCGTATGGAAACAGGTCATTTGGCCCAACAAGTCCACACTGACCCTCCAAAGAGTAACCCACCCATTCCCTTACTCTATATACCTCCTGATTAATTCACCCATCCGACACATCCTCATACACCAGGGGCAATTGAGCATAGCCAATTTACCTAACCTGCACATCTTTGGACAGTGGGAGGAAACTGGAGCACCTGGAGGAAACCCACACAGACATGGGGAGAATGTACAAATTCCACATGGACAGTCACCCAAGGCTGGATTTGAACCTGAGACCCCAGTGCTGAGGCAGCACTGCTAACCACTGAGCCACAATAAAAATGTATGGAAATTTAAAGAAATACAACATGGTCTACAACAGATATACATTCAACTACAGCACAAATACAAAAAGGGACAGGTAAATTAGAAGTGTTTTTTTTTGCAATAAATTAAATACAAGAGAATTTATAGTGGAGAACAGGAAAATGGTGGAGAAACTAAATAGTTGCTTTGCATCTGTCTTCACGGAAGAAGATACAGACAATCACTAGAAATGTTTGGCTACGTAGGGGTTTAAGAAACTGAGGAACTAAAATAAATTAGTGTCAATAAAAAAAGGGAGTACTTAAAAAGTCAAACGGATTGAAGATTGACAAACTCATTAGACCAGATGAGCTTCATTTCAAAGTATTGAAGGAGTGTCTATAGAGATGGTGAGTGCATTTGTGGTTATTTTACAAAAATCTATAGATTCTATTAATATTCCTGAAGACTAGCAAAAGTCACCCATTACTTAAAAAGAGAGGAAGGAAGAGACTGGAGAACTACAAACTTGTTAGTTTGATATCAGTAGCAAGAAAATGTTAGAATTTATTGTAACAAATGTATTAATTAGACATTTAGAAAATAATGCCGATATTGGGAAAAGTCAACCGGCATTTATGAAAGGGACATCATAATTGAAAAACTTGTGATTTTTCAAGGATATTACTTGTTGCATTGATAAAAGATAACTAGTGTGTGGCACAATTTGGATTTGAGCTTTAGGGAGAGGCTGAACAAGCTGGTGCTGTTTTCTCTAGAGCATCAGAAGCAGAGGGGTGTCCTTATAGAGGTTTATAAAATTATGAGATGCATGGATAGGATAAATAGACAAGGTCTTTTCCCTGGGGTGGAGGAGTCCAGAACTAGAAGGCATAGGTTCAGGGTGAGAGGAGAAAGATATAAAAGAGACCTAAGGGGCAACTGTTTCACGCTGAGGGTGGTACATGTATGGAATGAGCTGCCAGAAGGAAGTGGTGGAGGCTGGTACAATTACAGCATTTAAAAGGCATCTAGATGGGTATATGAATAGGAAGGGTTTAGAGGGATATAGGTCAAGTGTTGCCAAATGGGACTAGATTAATTTAGTATATCTGGTCAGCATGGACTGGTTGGACTGAAGGGTCTGTTTCCGTGCCGTACATCTCTATGACTCTAATTTCAAAAGGCTTTTGACAGAAGTAAAATTAGAAAGCATGGGATTGGAGAACTTTGTTAGCACAGACCAAGAATTGGTTAATACACTGAAAGCAAATAGCAGAAATAAATAATTCTCAGGATAGCAGGCTGCTACTAATGGGATATTGCATAGATCAGTGCTGCATCCCCATCTGTTCACAAGCTATATGAATGATGTGGGTGTGTGGTCCAATTCTAAATTGGTTCATGACAGCAAACTTTATGGGAATATAAGTTGTGAGAAGGATATAAGAAATCTTCAAAAGAATTTAGGCAGCTGAAGTGAATGGGCTAGAACATGGCCTATGAAATATAATGTGAATAAGTTTGAAGTTATTTATTTTGCTGGAAAAATCAGAAAGGCAAAATACAGTTTTAAAAGGTTGAAAAATTGGGATATGTGGGAATTCAAAGGGACTTGAGTGTCATTGTTCATGAATCACTTGAAGTTCGCATTCACTTGAATCAAGTGTTTAGGAAGGTACATGGTAGGTTGATATTTAGTACAAGGACATTTGAGGAGCAGCATAGTGATCTTTTGCTCTAATGTACAGAGCCTTGGTGAGACCTTGCCTGGAGTACTGTGTACAGTTTTGGTCTCATTATCGCATTAATATGGAAGGCCTGCAATAGAGGTTCCCCAGATTAATTCCTGAGATAACAATTTCTGAGGAGGTATCTGAGGAGACAGTCAGTATCTGTATTCACTCAATTTTTGAAGAATGCAGGGTAGCCTCTTTGAAACTTATAAAATTCTTATACAGCATGACAAGGTAGATGTAGATTGGCTGTTCCCCTGGTTGGTAGGCCCAAAACCACATGACATCATGTCAGCATAAGTTGACTGAGATGACAGGAATTTTGTCACTCAAAGGATGGAAAATATTTGGAATTATGTCACTCTTACACTTTGTTTTTATTGGAGCTTCCCTCTTGGTGGTGTTTTCTGCGCTGAATTGATCTAATGGTCAGATATGGCTTTTAGAACTAAAGAGATCAAAGGTTAAGTGTAGAAGATGGGCAGAAAGAACTGAGTTGGATGATGAACCATGATCATACTGAAGTTCAAAGGGTTGAATGGCCTCCCCCAGCTCTGATTTTCTATGTTTCTAACTCAGTTGGGGAGGCAGGGAAGGGGGGCGGGGGGAGGTAAAACAATTAGCTTCCATGCAATTGCTTCATAGCTTCAAAAGCAGATACTTGGCAACAATACAGCCTTAAGTCAGGGTCTGGTGTTTAATTCCATACATGCACAAATAGGGAGACATGCAAACCGAGTGTGTGGCTTAAGGGAGGATCAAGTATTGCTTTAAATGAGTAATGCACATAGCTCCAATTTGTATAAATGTCCACAATCCTTTGTGTCCATTTATCAAACTCTTCAGCCAAACTATTATCTGTGCCCACAAAGCTATACTTTCAACTCAAGCTATACTTGAGTAACCTCCAGTATTACTTGTTCAGAGTGAATGCAGGGTGTCAGGAAGAAGGTGTCTTTTCACATTGTGACTAGATGTTCACACAAAGCTGGAAAGAAGGTAATGTCTGATATTTAATTGCATTTTTAAAAGCATTATTTCTATTTTATCGTCACCGAGTTTGGGTCTATAATTTCTGATTTTTTGAATAAAGACTTATAGAATAAGAATAATCCACATTAAAAACTGAAAAGCTTCCCCCGATTATAGATTCTTTTCCATGTTGTGACTTCAAATGAGTTTATATTCTCGTACTGACCAAATATTTATATGGAGGGGCTTTTTTAATCTGCAAGGAGGAATGGATATTAGGGTGTAGAAGTTAAAGCATCAAAAAGTGCAAGTGCACCTGAAATTCAACAGAAATTCTGTTCTGCAGGGGCATGGGAACCTAGACTGTAGCTTTAGGGTGCAGGACCTGGAGTGTAGGGAGGTTAGGAACATGGCATCAATCTCAAAGGAGGGTGCCTGTAAACAGGAAAGTGGCTTGAAGTGTGTATACTTCAATGCAAGAAGTATACGAAATAAGGTAGGTGAACTTGCAGCATGGGTTGGTACCTGGGATTGTGGCTATTACGGAGACATGGGTAGAACAGGGACAGGATTGGCTGTTTCAGGTTTCAGGGTTTAAATGTTTTAGTAGGGTCAGAGGTGGGGGCTTGGATATTCAGCTCTCAATTCTGATCGCCTTGCAGCCACATCTCTATGATGCCCACCATGTCAATCCTGCCAATTTCGATCTGTGCCACAAGCTCATTTACTTTATTCCTTATACTGTGTACATTCAGATATAATACCATCAGACCTGTATTAACAGGCCCTCTTCTCATTGTCATTTGTTTGTCCAGTGTGCTTGAAGTTTGATTGTGAACCCCTTCCAAACACCCTGTCCTATTTGTGTCAATGCTAGAGACTTTAATAACCTCTCCTAAGTTCTCTTTCCCTGTCATTTCTTTCATATTTTACCATGCATTTGAATCCAGCCCTACAGATGTTAACCTGCTGCTTTGTTTCCCACTGGGGGATGTTTTACCCCTTTCCTCCCCCGCACTTCCTAGTTTAAAGTCCTCTTGACCAGCCCATTTATTTTTCTCGCTGGAACATTGGTCTCAGCTCGGTTCAGGTGGAGACCGCCCCAGCAGTACAGATCCCTCTTGTTCGAATTCTGATGTCAGTGCCCCATGAAAAGGAACCCCTGTTTCCCACATCACTCTTCTGGCCATGTGTTTACTTCCCTTATTCTCGTGTCCCTATGCCAATTTGCACATGGTTTAGGCAGCAATCCGGAGATTATAACCCTTCAGGACCTGTTCATTAATTTTGTTCCTAGCTCCTGATAATCCCTGAACAAGTCCTCTTTCCTAGTTTTGCCGATATTGTTTGTTCTGGCATGGACTACAACAACTGGATCCTCCCCCTCCCTCTCCAATCTTTTTTCAAGCTGGTCAGAGACATTCCTTACCCTGGCAGCGGGCAAGCGACACACCATGCAGGACTCTCGATCCTGCTTACAAAGGATACTATCTATCCCCCTAATTATAGAATCCCTTACAACTACCACTTGTCTTTTTGCTCCTGCTTCTTAAATGGCCTCCCGTCCCATGGTGCAGTGGTCAATTGATTCATTCTCCCTGCAGCCCTTTTCCTCATTCACACAGGGAGCAAATACCTCGTACCTGTTGGACAAGGTCAAGAGCTGAGGCTCCTCTGTTCCTGAATGCAGAATCCCTCGACCTGCCTCACTTGCAGTGACACCCTACTTACCAAATTTGAAATAATTAATCTACCAGATGCGACTGTATCCTGAAACAAAGCTTCCAGGGAACTCTCCTCCTCCCAGATGTGCCACAGTGTTTGAAGCCCATCTCATCAATTCAGAGCCGGACTTCTTCCAGCAAGCAACACTAAGAGACATTATGACCACAACCTTTAATTATTCAGTGTGTTACCATCATTGAATCCGCCACTCTCAATATCCTGGAGGTTACCATTGACCAGCAACTCATCTGGACGCACCACCTGGGGTGGCACGGTAGCTCAGTGCTTAGCACTGCTGCCTCACAGCACAGGGGGCTTGGGTTCATTTCCAGCTTTGGGCAAATGTCTATGTGGAGTTTGTACATTCTCCCATGTCTGCAAGGGTTTCCTCCAGGTGCTGTGGTTTCCTTTCTCTGTCCAAAGATGTGCAGGTTAGATGGATTAGCCATTAGCCATGCTAAATTGTCCATTGTCTGGGGATGTGTAGGTTTGGCGATTAGCCGTGGGGGTTGCAGGGACAAGGTAGGGAGATGTTTTTTGGTGGGATGCTCTTCGGGGGATGGTGTTGGACATGTTGGGCTAAAGGGCCTCTTTCCAAATAGTAGGGATTCTATATAAACACAGTGACTGCACGAGTAGCTCAGAGGCTCGGAATACTGCATTGAATAAATCAACTCTTGACTCCCTAAACCCTGTCCATGATCTACATGGCACAGGTGTGATGGAGTACTCCCCACTTTACTGTAAAAGTACAGCTCCAGTAGCACTCAAAAAGCTTCACATCATCCAGGACAAAGCAGCACACTTGATTGGCACTGCACCCACTTTGTTCACCATCGACATTTAGTAGTGATAGTGTGTATATCTACAAAATACACTGCAGAAATTCATGAAAGATCCTTAGCCCCTTCCAAATCCAGAGCCACTTCCATCTAGAAGGACCAGGACAGCAGATACATCAGAACACCACCACCTGCAAGTGTCTCCAAGCCAGTCACCATCCTGATTTAGAAATGTGTCATTCTTCTTTACTGTCACTGGGTCAAAATCCTGGAATTCCCTCCCTAATAGCATTGTGGGTCTCCTTACTGTCCATGGGCTGCAATGGCTCAGAAAGGCAGCTGACTCCCACCTTCTCACAGGGCAACAATGGACAGGCAATAAATGCCAGCTAGCCAGCAACACCCATGTTCCATGAGTGAATCAATCTAAAAACGTTCTAGTTATTCAAAACTTGAGGTAATTTTCCTTCACTACCAGATCTGCATGTTTCATTTAACTGTTCCAGTCTCATAAGCTGCGATGCTTTTTTTCCCACGAGCACTCACGCTACCAAGATTTTCTCAGTCTTCCATTAAAAGTTTTTGCAGATTTACAATGAAATATCTCTCGTCTGGATGTTTTCATAAACAACAACCTTTACATTGAGGAAACCTATTCCCTTAACCGTCTTCAACAATCTCTGTTTCTAGGAGAATGTATTAAGACTATAAGAAATAGAGCCAGGAGCATACCTTCCAGCCACTCGAGCCTGCTGGTCCAACATTCCTTGATACGTGGCTGATCCAACAGTCCTCATTCCACTTCCTTGCCCCTTTCCCTGTAGCGCTTGATTCTCCAACTGATCAAGAATCTATCTCAGTTTAAACATACACAAGAACTCTGTCTCTACAGCACTCTGTGGCAAGGAGTGGGCATAGCTTTAAATTAAGGGGTGGTAGGTATAGGACAGATGTTAGGGGTAGGTTCTTTACTCAGCGAGTCGTGAGTTCATGGAATGCCCTGCCAGTAGCAGTGGTGGACTCTCCCTCTTTATGGGCATTTAAACAGGCATTGGATAGGCATATGGAGGATAGTGGGCTAGTATAGTTTAGGTGGGCTTGGATCGGCGCAACATCGAGGGCCAAAGGGCTTGTACTGCGCTGTATTTTTCTATGTTCTATGTTCTAAACCTGCTGATTTCTGCAGTCAGTATGTTTTAAGGCACAGAAAAGCCCATGGAACCTGCAAGTCTGCAAAGTAAATAGTACTAAGGGAGAAATTAACCTGGGTTGCTGTCTTTAACTACCAATGGACAAGTTTCACAAAAGCTTTCTGAAGCTCAGCATTGTCAACAGGCAAGAACATAAGAACATGGTGGGGAGGGATGGATAAGGACTGATGGGCTCTGAAATAGACAGATTGGAAAGTCTTTAAATATTGAATCAAAACAGCTGCTTCTTCACCTAAGTGGCTCTTACTCACTGAACCAGTTTTGAGAATGTGCTTTCACTCCTTTAGAGATAGTTTGCAAGGTTTTGCAGATAATGTTGTGCTATCTTGGACCTTTCCTTACTTTGATCTGTACTTTTCACCTATCAGCCTTATCAGCAGCATTTACCCACTCTATCTCTGATGAGGAACAGAACCAGAACACCAAAAGCAGCAGGAAGAGCACAAAAACCAGTGGTAACATGTTCCCTTTTCTTAGCCATCTGCTGTTCCACAGGACAGAAGGATAAATGCAGAATTGTAGCTCACATGAAACAATGACCCAAATTCAGGTTATAATGGACAAGGACTGGCTTGATGAAATGACTGACATGGTTAAGGCTTTCACGGCATGTTTTGCTAACATGTATCCCTACCATTGTCTGTGGTGGTGAAGGCCAGCATAGCCCTGAGTTGCTTTGCTTCTGATCCCTTCCATGGATCTGGTGTTACACAATTTTACATCTGTTACATTTAAGTGCACCTTCAGGGTAATGTCATGTTTACCAGGACCAGTCAGAATGCAAGGATGTGTTGCAATGGATAGACTTCCATATATTCAGGGAATTTACATTTGTGGCAATCAGATTTTTTGATCAACAAACAGTTTTTAATCAATCAAACAAAGTTGCACTCCATTAATGTTTAGCTGGTATGTGGCTATCAGAACAGTATCACAAATGTCTATTCCAAAAATGGTCATCACCTTTAATTCTACACAAGTTGCATTCTCCACAGAGATTCGTGCCTCCAAGCAAACACATTGGGAAGCTTCTTGCAAATGTGGCTTTTAAAGACATGAAGAATGATTCTGGAAAGGAACTCTGAACCAACATGCAGGAAATGTGCAACAGAATTCACTGGACACAAGAGGCCACACGTCATTCAATTTCCTGGACAATGGGGGAATCCATAAGAATATACCAGAAAAGAGCCCAACAGGACAGTGATCTATTTTGCTTGCATAACACTGAAGTGCAGAGAGAACTGGGGCTAATGGAAGACGAACATGAGGAATGCTCTGTACCTTCAGCAGACAAGGAGGGAGAAGATGACCACTGATGGCATCAGGCGGGTGCTACAATTGATGTGTTAACGCTAAAAGTCCCTCTTTATATTCATGTCAAAGTCAATGGATTAGCTAATACTATTATTTATCATATCCAAGTGTTTAAATAGTGATCTTAAAATTATAAAGATAGTAATCATTGTCAATTTTTGTTTCTAAAAAGGAAGCATTTTACAAGTCTTCTTCCGATAATTCTAAATGGGGGAGATAGTGCAGTAATGATATTGGCACAAAGGTCCATGTAATGCTTTGGAGACAAAGGTTCAAATGTGATCATGACAGATTGTGTAATTTAAATTAAATTAATAAATCTCAAATATAAAGCTAGAAAGTAATAGTGACCATGAAACTATCAGCAATGTTGTAAAAACTGAACGGGTAGTAAAAACTCATGTTTTTCAGGAATGATAACTGACATCATTACCTGGCCTGGCATACATCCAGGGAGTCCAGACCCACAGCTGGCTTTAAACTGACCACCTGTCAAGCCATTCAGTGCAAGGGTAATTATGGATGAGGAACAGATATTGCCTTGCAAGCAAAGCCTACATTCCACAAATTTTGTTTTACAAGTATTATTGATACATTATCCATCCTTATGATGAAATGAAAACACTTTACAAGATAACTGCATTGATCAATTGAGAAATTCCAAAACGAGCAACACGATAGCCAACAATGGATGTAATACTACAAATGAAGAACATTTGCTGGATAATCCTGAATTTGTGAAGAATGACGCTGACAACCAATCAGGCTTGTTGTGTGGTACTCAATGTAACTATGACATATATTAATATACAAGGCCCTGTGCTCTGCAGACAAGTAGAACATGTACACT
This sequence comes from Chiloscyllium plagiosum, assembly GCF_004010195.1. NCBI lineage: Eukaryota > Metazoa > Chordata > Chondrichthyes > Orectolobiformes > Hemiscylliidae > Chiloscyllium > Chiloscyllium plagiosum. The sequence goes on from NC_057726.1 coordinate 31,570,196, forward strand.
TACTGTGCCAGTTTCATTGAAAAAAAGACAGCTCCTTGCTGGTTCATTTCTCAAGGCAATGCTTTATACCAATTAGAGTCAATATGCATGTTTTAAAATTCAAACAAAGTCTGTCAGTTAATAGTTAATCATTATTAATTGGTGCATTCTCAACAGCAATTCCATTACCAATCAGAGTTAAAAAAATCATACAACACCAGATTATAGTCCTACAGGTTTATTTGGAAGCACTAGCTTTCGGAGCACTGCTCCTTCATCAGGTAGCTGTGAAGTCTCTCAGCATAGCCTGTGTTGTAGGTTGACTTGAATGGGTTCATGATCCGTAATTCTTTTGCATCTTTTCTGCTTTCTTGCATTTCTGCAGAATCCTGATTTCTGCAGAATCCTCTCCACTTTAAGTCGGCAGACGGTGGTGTCGATGGTATCCATGATGTGGAGGTGCCGGTGTTGGACTGGGGTGAACAAAGTTAAGAATCACATGACACCAGGTTACAGTCCAACAGGTTTCACAGCTGTTTCACAGCTACATGATGAAGGAGCAGCAGTCCGAAAGCTCGTCTTCCAAATAAACCTGTTGGACTATAACCTGGTGTTGTGTGATTTTAACTTTGTCCACCCCAGTCCAGCACCGGCTCCTCCACATCATTACCAATCACAGTCCACTTGTCAAACAATCAGCATTCTCCTCTAAGGCATACATGTTTATTTTGCCCTTAAATTTGTATTCTTTTCCTAATGAGAGTAAGACAAAAAGATTTGACAAAATGTATCTTTTTCAGCAATACTCACTTGATGAATAATTAATTAACAAAGTCTGATTCAAAAATAAGAAGAGTGTATTCTGACTCATGAAGCAGCAGTGTAGATCTTGATCCAGTAGATGACAGCAGTCCCTTACTGAAGGAACTGATGTGTATAAATAGGGATCTTTCCTTGTTCTTGGTGACAATTCATCGGTCACCTGATGTAGCATATCCTGACCTAGTGCTGGAGTTACTGCATTTAAACTCACCTAGCGTCACCCAGCTGAGTCAGACCCCAGCTAACAGTGAAGCTGCCATTGTATATTTTATTGATATTTCATATTCAACAGCACTCTTCAGCCATATTTCTGTCTTGGTTTAAGTGAATCATAGTTTTCTTTACTTATTTACACAGCTGTGCAAAAGACAATTTAATGAAGGCCTGATATCAGTCACAAAACATACAAGCCAAGAAAACCAACAGACTGTTTTGTGATCCAAGTATGTTTGAAATAAATAGCCCATTAATCTATGTTACATTGTTTGTGGCTGCCTGTAAAGAGACATAGACGACACGCTTATATATCCAAAATTCGAGAAGTCTGAGATGGTATTGTGAGACTTAGTGTCAGCATTAACAGCTTTATTCATTTAGTAAGTGACAAATCTTAGCAGGATGGGGCCTTCTAGAACAAAGGAGTAACGCCACTATCTTCATGCACCTTCCTTATTAAAGCAATTGTAGGAATTCAAAAAAAAACTTTAAGTCTCCCTTCCGTCTTTTGCTGATAAACTTATATTTATCCTTTTAAAATTTTGCATAGAGGGGTATTAGGTTATGAAAAATCCTACAAGATACAGTGAAAGAAGCAGAGTTCATAGAAGTCGAGAAGTGTCTACAAATCAATGGAGAAAGAACAGATTAGGTAGATTCTGACTGTGATTCCATACCCATCAGATAAAATTATCAAGGGTAAACATCCACAGCCTAACAGCCAAGAAGAACTTAATGATACTGGCTCAAAATAACTATTCACACACTTTTTCTAATCAAATAATCACAGTGTGAAATGCACTTCCATATCTCATCAATCTCCTTTCAATCATCAGTGAAGTGATGGAAAGTGCCATCAACAGTGTTATCAAGCAGCATCTACAGAAGAATAACTTGCTCACTGTGGCTATATTGGTACTCTGCCAGGACCGCTCAGCTCCTGACCTCATTACAGCTTTCATCCAAAAATGGACAAAAGAGCTGAAATTTGAGGTGACGTGAGAGTGACTGCCACTGACATCAAGGCTATATGTGATTCAGTGTGGGGCCAAGGAGCTGTAGTAAAACTGGAATCAATGGGACTCAGAGGGTAAACCTCTCTGCAAGCTGAAGTCAGACCTGGCACAAGGAAAGACATTGTGGTGGTTAAAGGTCTGTCATCTCAAGTTCAGGACATCTCTGCAGGGAGTTCCTTAAGGTGGTGTCCTTGGTTCCACCATCTTCAGCTACTTGAATAAACTTCCCTCCTTCGGGGTGTCTTACACCTTGTATTGCGAAATGAGTCTGGCCTGGTGATCAAAGTTTTAATGGGGGAACATGGTGGGAACAATGATTATAACTCCTTATGTTTTACAGTAGTTACGGAAAAGGATAAGATTGGTCCTCACGTGAAAGTACTAAACTGGAGAAAGCTGATTACAACTGTATTAGGCAGGAACTGGAGAAATTGACTTCAGGGAGCTGTTTAAGGTAATCCAACCTGACATATGGGTGTCTTTTATAAGTCAGTTGATCAGAGTGCAGGACCATCATGTCCTGCGAGGATTAAAGATAAGCCTGGCATGACTTGGGAACATTGGACAAAGAGAAATGTTGGAAGTTTAGTTAAAAAGAAAAAGGAAGCATATGTAAGGTTGAGAAAACAAAAATAAAACAACGACGTGAGGAGTATAAAGGAAGCGGAAAAAACTTTTACAAAATTGGGAGGGCTAGAAGGGGCCATGATATATCCTCAGCAAGTACAATTAAGGAGAATCCCAATTCATTTTGTATGTAAATTAGGAGCAAGAGGGTAACTAGAGAAAGCGTAGGTCTAGGAAAGAACAAAGGAGGGAATGTGTGTGTGGAGCCATAGGAAGTGGGTGAGGCCCTAAATGAATACTTTGCATTGACATGCAGCAAGGGGAAAGACATGGACGGTGTTAAGTTTAGAGGGGATTGAGTTAATACTCTGAGAATATTGATATTATGGAGGAGGTGGTGCTGGATGTCTTGAAAAGCATTAAGGTAGATAAGAATGCTGAAGGAAGCAAGGGAGGAAATTTCTAGAGCCTTTATAGAGATTTTTGTGTCCTCTTTAGCCACAGGCAAGATCCCAGAGGACTAGAGAATAGCTAATATCATTGTTCAAGAAGAGCAACAGGGAAAGTTCACAAAATTATAGGCTGGAGGAGCTTTACATCAGTGGTCAGGAAATTTTAGAAGATTCTTGGGGATAAGATTTACTTGCATTTGGAAAAGAATGGACTTATTAGAGGTAGTCAATATGGCTTTATGCAAGGGAAGTCTTGTCTCACAAATCTGATTGCATGTTTTGAGAAAGTAACAAAGATTATTGATAAGGGCAAGGGAGTGGATGTTGTCTACATGAACTTTACTAAAGCATTTGACAAGGTTCTTCATGGTAGCTAGTATAGAAGTTAAAATTGCATGGAGTCCAAAGTGAATTGGCAAGTTGGATACAAAATTGGTTTGGCCATAAAAGTCAGAGGGTAGCTGTGAATGAGTGTTTTTCTGACTGGAGGTCTCTGACCAATGGTGTTTCACCAGGGTCATTGCTGGGGCTTCTGTTGTTTGTCATCTATATAAATGATTTGGATGAAAATGTTGGCAGTCTGATTAATAAGTTTGCTGATGACATCAAAATTGGAAGAGTTGTGGATAGTGAGGAAGGATATCAAAGGGTGCACCAGGATCTCGATCAGCAGGAAAGTTGGACAGAAAAATGGCAGATGGGTTTAATCCAGACAAGTATGAGGTAATGCATTTTTGGAGGTCAAATGCAAGAAGTAAGTATACTGTAAATAGCAGTACCCTTAGGAGCATTGACTTGATTTGATTTATTATTGTCACACGTACCTAAGTACATTGAAAAGTTTTGTTTTGTGTGTAATACAGCAGATCATAACAAAGATTGAATACAGCAAGGAATACAATATTATGAATGCAAAAAAGGTGCATAAAAAGCAAGATCAACATTAGAATTAAAATTTGAAGTTCATTCAGAAGTCTAAGAATAGCAGGGAAGAAGCTGATCTTGAACCTGTTGGTGCGGTGTTTAAGCTTTTCTATCTTCTGCCTGATGGAAGAGGTTGGAAGAGATTATAACCAGTTTGGGAGGAGTCTTTGATGATGTTGACTGCTTTTCCACAGCAATAAAAGGGGTAGATAGAATCAATGAATGGTTAGTTGGCTTGTATGATGGTCTGGACTGAGTTCACAATCGCTTACAGTCCTCGGCAGAGCAGTTGTAACACCAAATTGTGATGCATCCAGATAGAATGTCCTTAACTTCCTGAGAAGGAAGTGGTGTTGTTGTGCCTTCTTGACCACTGTATCAACATGGGTGGTCCAGGACAGATTGTTGTTGTGGTTCTGTTCGCCGAGCTGGAAGTTTTTGTTGCAAATGTTTCGTCCCCTGTCTAGGTGACATCCTCAGTGCTTGGGAGCCTCCTGTGAAGTGCTTCTGTGGTGTTTCCTCCGGCATTTATAGTGGCCTGTCCCTGCCGCTTCCGGTTGTCAGTTTCAGCTGTCTGCTGTAGTCTGCTGTTTGTTGATGGAGTTTGTGGATGAGTGCCATGCTTCTAGGAATTCCCTGGCTGTTCTTTGTTTGGCTTGCCCTATAATGGTAGTGTTGTCCCAGTCAAATTCATGTTGCTTGTCATCTGCGTGTGTGGCTACTATGGGTAGCTGGTCGTGTCGTTTCGTGGCTAGTTGATGTTCGTGGATGCGGACCGTTAGCTGTCTTCTTGTTTGTCCTATATAGTGTTTTGTGCAGTCCTTGCATGGGATTTTGTACACTACATTGGTTTTGCTCATGCTGGGTATCGGGTCCTTCGTTCTGGTGAGTTGTTGTCTGAGTGTGGCTGTTGGTTTGTGTGCTGTTATAAGTCCTAGTGGTCGCAGTAGTCTGGCTGTCATTTCAGAGATGTTCTTGATGTATGGTAGTGTGGCTAGTCCTTTGGGTTGCGGCATGTCCTCGTTCCGTTGTCTTTCCCTTAGGCATCTGTTGATGAAATTGCGAGGATATCCGTTTTTGACAGGGGATGAAACGTTTGCAACAAAAACTTCCAGCTCGGCGAACAGAACCACAGCAACGAGCACCTGAGCTACAAATCTTCTCACAAACTTTGAACAGATTGTTGGTGATCATCACTCCTAGGGGCTTGACGTTCTTGACCATCTCCACCTCAGCTCCATTTCTGAAATGGACGATCAGCTCTTTAGTTTTGCTGACGTTGAGGGGGAGATTATCTTTCTCCACATCACTAAGCACTGTATCTCCTTCCTGTATTCTATTTTTGACATCCGGCCTACAACGGTGGTGTCTTCAGCAAACTTGTAGATGGAGTTCATTACAGATATGAGTATACAGGGAGTACAGTAGCGAAGTGAGTATGCATCATTGCAGGATTGTCATGGAGGAGATGCTGTTGCCTATCTTCATGGATTGCAACCTATGGGTCAGGAAGTCAAGGATCCAGTTATAAAGTGAGGAGTTGAGACCCAGGTCTTGGAACTTGGAGCTTGGTGGGGTTACAGTGAGGAAGGCAGAGCTTTGGCCAATAAGTAGAAGTCTGACGTAGGTATCCTTTTAATCCAGATATTCTAGGCATGAGTGGAGGGCTCAGGAGATGGTGCCTGCCATGGACCTGCTGTGCTGGTAGGCAAACTGCAGGGGATTGAGGCAGTCTGGGAGGCTAGAGCTGATATGGGCCTTGACTAAATTCTTGAAGCACTTCATAATTATGGAGGTCAGAGCACCAGGTGGTAGTCACTGAGACACGTTGCATATGTTTTCTTTGGTTCCAGTTGATGGTGGTCTTCTTGAAAAAGGTGGGGACTTCAGATTGTAAGAAGGAGCATTTAAAGATGTCAGTGAATACTCCCACCAACTGGTCCACACAGGATCTTAGTACATAGCTGGGGACTCCATCTGGGTCAGTTGCGTTCCATGGATTCACTCTCAAGAAGACCAATCTGACGTCTACAGTGATGACTGAGGGGACAGCTGCTTTTGAGGCTGTTGAGGCATGTGATACCATTCCACTGACCTTCTGTTTGAACTGAGTGTAAAAAGCATTCAGCACATCAGGGAGGGATGTATTTTTGTCTGCTAATCTGTTTTGCTGCATTGATATAGAGTGGGATCTTGGGGTCCAAGTCAATAGCTCCCTGAAAGTGGCAATACAAGTGGATAAGGTGATGAAGGAGGCATTTGGCATGCATCCGTTAGGGCATTGAGTATAAACGTTAGTATGGTGCTGATTCCTGCTGAAGGGCTTTTGTCCGAAATGTCGATTTTCCTGCTCCTCGGATGCTGCCTGAACTGCTGTGCTTTTCCAGCATCACTCTAATCCAGAATCTGGTTTCCAGCATCTGCAGTCATTGTTTTTACCTATAAATGTTAGCATGTCATGTTGCAACTATACAAAACTTTGGTCAGGCCACATTTGGATTACTATGTACAGTTCTGGTTACAGCACTATAGGAAGAAGGGAGAGGGTGCAGAAGAGGTTTGCCAGAATGTTGCCTGGATTGGAGTATATTAGATATAAGGAGAGGATGGACAAACTTGGATTTGTTTCACTCGAGTGTCAGAGGTTGAGGGCAACCTGATAGAAGTATATAAAATTATGAGGGGCATAGATAGGCTGGATAGTTAGAGTCTCTTTCCCAGTGTAGAAATTTCAAATATGAGGGAGAAAGTTTAAAGGAAACATGTGAGGCAAGATTTTTTTTTCACACAGAGGATCATGAATGTTTAGAATGCATTGCCAGGGCATGGGGTAGAAGCAGATACAAAAGCAAAGTTTAAAAGGCATTTAGTCAAACACATGAACAACCAGAGAATGGAGAAATATGGACTATGTGCAGATAGATGTGATCATTGTTGGCACAGAAATGGTGGGCCAAGGGCCTGTTCCTGTGCTGTGCTGTTCGATGTTCTATAAGATCAGAGGTTCACTGATGATAGCACCACTCAGCACCCATCAAATGCTGAAGTAATCCCCACATCCCCAAATACTGCAGGACCTGGACAACATCCAGTCTTGGGCTGACAAATTTCAAGTAACATTCACATCCCACAGGTGCCAGGCAATGACTGTCTCCAACAAGAGAGTATCTGAGTATCACCCTTCGACATTCAATGGGAGAATCATTACTGAATGCCCCACTATATAGAGATGGGAGCTTAACTGCCTCTTTTTGTACATGTGCTTAATCAAACAGAGGGTCTAAGAGTCCTAGTATCAAGACCAGACTTTCCATCTTGCAAAAACATTTAAGACACTGCCAACAAGGGGACAGTCAAGTCCAACCCACTACTACTTTGGAATGGAAAGTCTGCTGTTCTCAGAAATGAATACGCTGTACAGATTTCTTTTGTAAGGGGCCAATAAAAACAAAAGAAGAAAAATCAAATTAACCCTCTTTTCAGCCCTAGATTTACAAGTTTGGACTCAATTCTTCCTATTTTGCCAGTGAAGGCAGTCCAGACCTGAAAGATAACGGCCCAATGATAGTGACTAATATGCAGGACAAAAAAAAGATTGAAGAACATCTATGCATGAATTCTAGGTATTTTTAAACGCCATTGCATTTTGCGTTCAAAATAAATTCCTCCTGGATCTGTTAAACATTGTTCTTTTAGCAATGGTATACAGGAAGTGCCCAGATTACGAACTAGTTCTGCGTTTTTCACTGTTCGTAAGCTGTGTATCAATCAGAACAGGCTACAGGCTGATTAGTCCGACCATTTGTTACGGTGAAACATTGTACGTAACTTGGATTTTTAAAAATAATTTTTAAAACTGAGAAGACGAGGAGAGTTTGTAAGTACGGGACATTTGTAAGTTGGGCAATCGTAACGCAGGGATTTCCTGTAGTTTTGTTTTTGGAATTTTTCAGAAGATGTTATGCTAAATCAATCATTAATACCTTAATCATCATTTCCAAATACTATTGCATGCATCAAATATTTCATATTAAGCCAGTGAATAATAATTGAATAACACTGATTATTTTCTGCAATCCTACCCAGTCAAATGCAAACTCCAAACTCTGATTCAGAAATGTAAGTATTTGATGGAGCATTTAAAACTGTATTTAAAGATGTTTTAAAGCTGTAATTAGAAAATTTGTTCAGTTAACATTAATATAATTGCTACTTTTAATTTCTCAGAAGCTGATTGTCAAATATTAATATCAATGTATATTTTGAGAACAGATTTTTAAGTAAACGAACAGAAATTTTGGGCTAGATGCAATGAATATCCAACATATGACATGTTGAAAAGCTGCCAGAATGAATGCAAAGTCATGTCTGGATAGGCTATGATTTGTGCCTGATATTCTTGTGGTCCAGGGTTAACCCTCTGCCCAACCTAAACAAGACCAATAATTTACAAAAGGTTCTGACCGATTCATCAGAGTTCCTATTTTCCTAAGGCTTTCAGAGGCCTGATGCATCATTGGTCCGCTGAAGGTCAAAAGGTAAGTGTTGGATATTCATTGCATCTAGCCCAAAATTTCTGTTCGTTTACTTAAAAATCTGTTCTCAAAATATACATTGATATTAATATTTGACAATCAGCTTCTGAGAAATTAAAAGTAGCAATTATATTAATGTTAACTGAACAAATTTTCTAATTACAGCTTTAAAACATCTTTAAATACAGTTTTAAATGCTCCATCAAATACTTACATTTCTGAATCAGAGTTTGGAGTTTGCATTTGACTGGGTAGGATTGCAGAAAATAATCAGTGTTATTCAATTATTATTCACTGGCTTAATATGAAATATTTGATGCATGCAATAGTATTTGGAAATGATGATTAAGGTATTAATGATTGATTTAGCATAACATCTTCTGAAAAATTCCAAAAACAAAACTACAGGAAATCCCTGCGTTACGATTGCCCAACTTACAAATGTCCCGTACTTACAAACTCTCCTCGTCTTCTCAGTTTTAAAAATTATTTTTAAAAATCCAAGTTACGTACAATGTTTCACCGTAACAAATGGTCGGACTAATCAGCCTGTAGCCTGTTCTGATTGATACACAGCTTACGAACAGTGAAAAACACAGAACTAGTTCGTAATCTGGGCACTTCCTGTATACCATTGCTAAAAGAACAATGTTTAACAGATCCAGGAGGAATTTATTTTGAACGCAAAATGCAATGGCGTTTAAAAATACCTAGAATTCATGCATAGATGTTCTTCAATCTTTTTTTTGTCCTGCATATTAGTCACTATCATTGGGCCGTTATCTTTCAGGTCTGGACTGCCTTCACTGACATTCTTTCCAATAATTATACCTTTGTTATGCCAGGCATTACCTGTTTCAAAACCAATTGTAATAACCACAGAGAGAAATCACTGGCCTGTGACATAGGGAAGTTATAGCAAAAATCATCCTCAATCACCACCACCCAGTTGCTGAACAGTTCCTCCCAAAGTCACAATGTGGATTCCATCAATGAAAAGGCACACTTGACATAACCTTCGCAGCAAAACAAGACAAAGAAAAATTTAGAGATAAGCAGCAGCCTTTGTACCTGGCATTTTTCGATCACACAAAAGCCCCAGACCATGTTGATCAGGAGGACTTATGGAGCATTCCCCTCAAATTTGATTTCCTGCAGAATTGCATTCAAGCCATGATCCTTACCAACCGAACCACCACAAACCCAACATGTGTGAAAACCAAGGTCTGTGTCATCACACCAACACTCTTTTCCAACTTCCTTTCTGCAAAATACAATCCTATGTCTATGAAGCTTTCTACTGGCATGCAGCTATCTATAGCAGGAGCCAGAAACTTTTCAACCTGTATCACCTCTAGCCCAGTACCGAGACTCTCAAACTCCGTCACTGAGCTGCAGCATGTAGAAGAGTCAGGGGCCAAGCTCTAAGCTATTGCCAATGCATTCACGGAGGCACCTGAAAGGTTTGGCTTTAGTTAAAACATCCGAAGCGATAAAGGTCCTGCTCCTGCTGCACAACACTGCCAACGAACAATTAAGATTCATGTCAAAATACTGGAAAATATAGTTCCATTCCCATATCTTAAGAATCTCGTTTTGGCATGGGCAGGTATCATAAATGCTTTTGCTTACCGTTGACCTTATTGCTTAACCTACTTACAAATTGTTTTTATCCGTTTGCTTGAAAATTTACACAAGCCTAATCCAAAAGCAAACAAACTTTCTGTCTAAGTAGTTATACCTTTATCTGGATTTAGCACAATCATCAGCTAAAATTAATTTGATTATATTCAGGAATTTTCAGTCTGTATCATATCTCTAAAATAACTCAGATAGTCTCTTGTGTGAAAATATGAAACTTACAATATACAATATTGTCATCTTAAGTGAACAAAGCATTATGATATTTAATATAGGGTTTTGCAGTAATAATAATGGTGCAGTTATTAGCACTCACCATTATTAAGCAGTAAATTAGACTCCAACTTCAGCCTTCGAGAAGCTGATATTTGAGTTGTCTAACTCTCCTTTGTATACAAAGGCATCACACTGATAGATTCACCATCAAATTACATGATGGGAGTGAGCCATCAGTTACCCACTAAACATGTCAAAAGGTGTTAGGGCTGGTGTATTCAGGGGTAAGTGGTAACAGTCTAAGTCTAATTACTATCAAGAGTGTCCCTATCCGTGAAAATGTTAATTTACAAATGTGAGGGCCTGCGGTGCAGTGTCCTTCCCTCTGAACCAGGAGACTTGGGTTTAAGTCTTACCTTCACTACAAGTGTGTAATAATTTTTCTGATCACGGACTCACATTGCTTCAGAGTGTAACTATTTTGAGACATATAAAAAATGAAAATTCAAATAAAATGTAATATTTAACTTTTCTATTTCATATGTCTCACTTCACACCCATCTTTCTTTCCTTCACTTTGCTTTTATGAACAACATAAAAAGTAAATCTAATTTATGATTTCTGGCTTAAACATTTCATGTGTCAGTTAGGATTCTTGAATTTAACTATGTGAGGACACTTGCTGCTCACAGACCCCTTGTAAAGTGCACTATGGTGTAAAAGATCTCTAAATACTATATGAAACCAAGCACGCAAGACTGGTGGTGGACTGCCTGACATTAGGCATAACCCCTTCTATAGAGAGCTTCCTAACTCTGTCTGCCTTAAGCGGCTGGCTGACTATTATTGGAGGCTGCCCTAACTTATTGTGTCAGGACAACCTGACTGAAAACTCTCCCTCCTTCTGGATGTGGGTTTGCTCGCTGAGCTAGAAGGTTCATTTTCAGACATTTCATCACCATACTAGGTAACATCTTCAGTGAGCCTCCGGATGAAGCACTGCTGATGTTTCCTGATTTCTATTTATATGTTTGGGGTTCCTTGGGTTGGTGGTGTCATTTCCCGTGGTGACGTCATTTACTATGGTGATGTAATTTCCTGTTCTTTTCCTCGGGGGGAGGGGGGAGGTGGTAAATGGGGTCCAAGTCAATGTGATTGTTGATAGAGTTCCGGTTGGAATGCCTTGCTTCTAGGAATTCTCGTGCGTGTCTCTGTTTGGCTTGTCCTAGGATGGATGTGTTGTCCGAGTCTAAGTGGTGTCCTTCTTTATCTGTATGTATGGACAATAGTGAGAGTGGTCATGTCTGTTTGTGGCTAGTTGATGTTCATCTATCTTGTTGGCTAGTTTTCTGCCTGTTTGTCCAATGTAGTGTTTGTTACAGTTCTAGCCACAGAACGACATGATCCTCTTTCAGTAGTATCCTTATCTATCAACAAACACATTGACTTGGACCCCAGTTACCACCCCTTGAGAAAAAGAACAGGAAATGACATCACCATAGGAAATGATATCACCACGGGAAATGACACCACCAACCCAAGGAACCCCAAACACATAAATAGAAAGTAGGAAACACCAACAGTGCTTCGTGTGAAGGCTCACTAAAGATGTTACCTAGTATGGTGACGAAACGTCTGAAAAATGAACCTTCCAGCTCAGCGAGCAAACCTACAACCAGAACCTCAACCTGAGCTACAAATCTTCTCAAAACTATCTCTCCTAATTTGACTGAGGTTCACTGACATCCATGATAAGCTCCCTGGTTTTGTATTTGCATTTAACAGCCAGGCAAGACTAGAAGTAACCTGAGCCTGATGTGTCTGGGCAAGGGAACACAGTGCAAAATGCCATATAAGATTACACACCAAGGGAAGCAAGAAGGATGTTAAATGGTAACCACCATGCCTCTGCCATTGTTCTTAAAATCAAGTTACTAAATGATCATGTTAGATCTCTCTTTTCATTTTCTGCCATATTTTAAGCTATGAGCTGTCCAGTTCCAGAAAAAGTACTATCTAAAATATAATTTAATATAATGTCAGTAATTAAAATGAGAATCGTGTTGTGAAAGTCATTGTTTCTTATTCTGTGAAATGAAGGATCTTCAACTCGCTGAGTACATATCAAATTTAGGAGGTTGGGACAGAGTCCTACGTCATTACATTCCATCAATTGCTAAATACAAATATTTAAATTTCAAGGTTTGGAAGTACAAGGAAATATCCATGTTCACAGTGCCAGTCTGGTTATTGATTGATACAGGCAGCAGTTCCACAACTACTAAGTCGATTACGTTTAAATTAAGTTACAGAACTGAATTTTACGACAAATTGACTTCATGTCAATTTTGAAGAGTTTCGTGGAGGCTTAAGTGTTAGCTCAATGGATTCATAGAATTGTCAAATCCTAACTGGGTCAAATACCCTGTTTCCACCCTACGAGTCCACAATGACCCATCAAAGACCATCCCACCTAGACCCATCCCCTTACCCTATACCTGTAACCCTACATTTCCCACTGTTAATCCACATAGCCCATACATCCCTCGACACTACGAGTAATTTATTATGGTCAATCCACCCAACATGCACATTTTTGGACTATGGGAGGAAACCCAGAGCACCCAGAGAAAACTCACATAGTCACAGTGAGAAACTCTACACAGACAGTCGCCCAAGGCTGGAATCAAACCAGAGACCCTGGTGCTGTGAGGCAGCAGTGCTAACCACTGAGCTGCCATGCTAATTATTGATAGTTACTTAAGAGCTTCACTGTTTTATCCCCAATTAGTTATTGGAAATCTTCCCAGCTCCTGAATAAAGTGGGCATTGGCATGTCCATTGAAAAGTTGAGTAATATTGGTAGAAATGACATTCTTGACAGTGAGAAAAAAAATTATCCAAACAAGCTTGACAACATTAGAATCTCACTAGTGAGTGAGGAGAGGACAGTTTCAACCATTTGTATGCATTGGCATGTCATTACTACCTAATCTCACCCCGGGGAGTGTTGTCAAAGAGAGAGACCTAGGGATTCAGGTAGAATGTTCTTTGAAAGTGGCATGCTTGTTTTCATTGGTCAAAGCATTGGTTCAGTTTGGGAAACCTAGTCAGTATGGACAAATTGCACTGAAGGATCTGTTTCTGAGTTGTGTGGCTCCATGATGCATTAATATGCTGGTTCCCATTCTACTAAACCCCAGATAGAAACTAGATGGCAACAATGCCCAACATGTAAATTACAACAGGTAACTGGTGACTCCATCTCATACTGGCTCTTCTGGGCCTCCATTTTGGACAGCACACCCTAACAAGTCAGGCTATGTTCCATAGGCAATGACAGCCTGCAGCTCAAATCCATGGAGACTGGCACCCATGAGCCTCACCACATCATTATGGCACATCTCTTTGAATATAGTTAACCATTTCAATGTTGCATCTTGGAGTGGACCAGCATCTTCCATTGTATTGCTTTTGGTAAGCCATGTTGCACAGGGATAGGCATTCATCTCATAGCATCAACCAGAGTGGACCACAGGACTCCTGTTAGAACTTATTTACTTTGCAGGTACCTGGACACTCACATAATTTCTGCCTTGCTTATCTCATCTTTTTGTGCTTTGCCTTCTCTTACAGAGTTTAAAGGCTCACAATAATTGTGTTGCTTTGCTATTTAGTGCAGACATAAACATAGGCAGCTTCTTATGTTTGTCAGCAGTGATGAGTAAAGGGAATAGACATGTTGCTATATAGAACAATGCCACATTAATATCACACCTAGTCCATGGGCCAGCAGCATTCATGGTGAACACTCTGCATGTGCACCAACCAAATCATTAGATTGGGGAATGAGCTAGAATTCAGTGCAAATTGTCCAAGGAGTTATGGTAAATCAGTTGAGGAGCTATAGAGAGATCAGCCAGAGATCTGATCAATGATGGTCCAAGTTGTCCCTCCAAGTTGGTCAAGGGTGTGACCCCTGGTCAGTCGTGAGGGGTCAGCTAAATGAAAGTCAAGGGGTATTATCAGGGGCCACTGCCATGGTAAGAAATTTGGAGAAGTCAACTCTGGAGATTGGAGGTAGCATGCTGGGTTGCAGAAAATGTAATAACTATGATGGGGAAGACACTCAACATATAAGGTTTGAGATGAGGACATGGGTGATAGAGGGTCAGGGTGATCACTGACAGTCCCTGGATTTGATGGGTACAATTTGCAGCAGAAAGGTGGACATTACTAAGCTGTAGGACCAGAACTCAAGGGATAAAGTAGGGAAATAAAGTTATAACTTAAAGAGCTGCGTGTGCATGTATGGAAGTTTGGTATGGATGGGCTCAACAATGAGTGCAAGTAAGAAAGGCACATGGATTACCAGGCTGAACCTGTAGCTCACTGTGCCAAGAACAACCTCCATTGCCTTCCATACTCAGGCGACTTGTAAATAATCTGCATTGGACATGGGAAATGGCTGTGTGGAGTAAGTGCTCTTCTATCTGAGAATGCAGGCTGTACTTGTGAGCCTTCAATGGATAATTACATGAATCAGGCACCTTCACAGTACAGATTGAAGTAACCTATAATTGGAGCACTCTGTATGTGAAATGCACACAATGTGCAACCATATGGGATACAAATCCTGGTTTCAAGCAGGTGGTACATCTGAAGGGACCTTGTAGAATAGTTCATACAGTGTGTGTAGAGTTAGGAGTGTGGCATCAGTCTTCCAAGGAGGAAGATGAGGATAGTGAGCAGGATGATCACTACCTTCAGCATCAAGCACAACAAGCAGACAGGACAGGATTGAAACCCATTTCCAATAGATGTAAAGGCCAAAAGAACTGCAGATGCTATAAATCAGAAGCAAAAACAGAAGTTGCTGGAAAAGCCCAGCCGGTCAGGCAGCATGTGTGAAGAGAAACTGAGGTTAACATTTCAAATCTGGTGACCCTGCTGAGCTTTTCCAGCAACTTTTGCTTTGGTTTCCGACAGTTTTATGCTGGGTGCAGTGTAAATTTCTTGCTGCTTAAAAGAAAAGTGGTTTCTAACTGTTCCCAGAAACAAATTGAGCTTTAGACTGATTGATTTTCTTTGCTCTTTGCTGTTACTAAATAAAAGTGCTAAATAAATAAAAACATATTTAACCATTTGAAGGTTTTCTAGTATATGCTGGGCCCACACTGAACAAACAGAAGATATTAAGCTACAGTAGGCATTGCAGAAAGAGCAGCTCTCCCTTTGACAGGGTTCTAATCCTGAATGACGCTAAGGACAGGTTACTTTGGTTCTTAAATAGCAACACATTTATGGCCATACACTTTTACTAGCAATGAAATGTCAGCCTAAATGCCCTAAGACACTTTTCTTTTTGGTCCTCTGTTAACTACATGCATGTTGAAGGGCAACTCCTGGCTGGCTGCGCCTGACTAGGTGCCACAGTGGTCCTTTAAAAATTGTCCTGACTGGGAAGCCCAGGAGGTCTGAGCAAAGTAAGTATTCCCGTCGCTGGTGAGAAGGAAGCTAGGGTGAGGAGGGGATTATGGAGGCATGGAACATAGGTAAAGAAGCAAGTTGCACAGAAGAGCATGAGAAAATTCATTTGGGCTTATGGAGAGAAACCCCTCATGACACTTGCCAAAATTGACACTCAGATGATCTCTGGTAAAACTCAGCTGAATTTTTCTTTTAAGAGCTTCACAACAGCAGATACAAAGAAATTATGCATGGCTTTCATGTATGTTATGGCAGACTTGGAATGGTGCAAAAATGGAAGTGCACAATACTAATGTTTTCCTAATCATTTAAATAATGGTAGAATATTGTACCTATCATGTATCTAATTTTCAATACTCATTGGGAGAAGGCACAGAAAATTACCCCCATGGTGGTAAACCACACAGCATTATATATTATGCAGATAATAAATGGTCTCTAACATTAACTTACCTCATCTTCTGTATATCTCCAGTGTGTGTATAAATGCTTAATCATGATTTGGAGATGCTGGTGTTGGATTGGGGTGTACAAATTTAAAAATCACACAACACCAGGTTATAGTCCAACAGGTTTATTTAGAAGCACTGCTCTGAAAGCTAATGCTTCCAAATAAACCTGTTGAACTATAACCTGGTTTTGTGTGATTTTTAACTTTATAAATACATATTAACCATGTGTAGTTTTTGTCAGAAGTTGAATATCTGAGTACTTCTGATGCATATGTTTGGGGAGAAGGGAGTAGCATTTTGAGATGTATACATGCATTAATTTATATGGATTTCTAAAATTGCCATTACGCGGAAAGCTTCGAGGTGCTTGGCCTGGCTGTTTAGTGGCTAATGTTTTAGAAGGCTCAGTTATCAAAAACAAAATGGTACTACTTGGCTCAATCTTGTTTCCATATTTTGTTGCCTTATCTACACAGAAAGGGCTTTACAATTGGCCTCACTAATCCCATATTCAGAAGAAGTGGGGAAGATCAAACATGGCCTCTGCCCTTGCCTCACTAACCAGAGATCACTGCTGGACTCTAAATCAGCTGTGTAATGATACAAAGTTGGTTCTGGTTCACAGCTTTTCTTCAAAGCTGAGTGCACCTCAAAGAAGTAGTCCCATAACAGTTCAGTTTCAGAGCAGCTGGAGAATAGTTTCAGCCAAACACAGTCATTTTAATAAGAATTTGAAGTTGAAATTCTGATGTCAAAAAAAAATCAGCAAGACAGTTGTCACTTTTTTTAATCTTCAAAACCTACACTAAACAAGAACGGATCTCCAACTCTTAAGTACTTGTAGATCAATAAATTTATGTTTTGCTTCACAGCATCCTAATAATGACCAGACTAGTGTCAGTAAAAGAGTGTAATCTTTGGTGCTACCTACTCTCAAATTAACACACGTAAAAACCATCAGTGCAGCATGTTAGACAAGATTAATTTT
The DNA here is from genome assembly GCF_004010195.1 of Chiloscyllium plagiosum. Classification (NCBI taxonomy): domain Eukaryota; kingdom Metazoa; phylum Chordata; class Chondrichthyes; order Orectolobiformes; family Hemiscylliidae; genus Chiloscyllium; species Chiloscyllium plagiosum. Next base: position 31,587,494 of record NC_057726.1, read on the forward strand.
CCTAATTGCCGATTAATAATTAGATAGCAAAGGTTACAATAGTTGTTCCATGTAGAGTTGTGAGTCAGTGACAAGGCCACTGGAATTTTACATAAAGGTCAGTCTGCTATAACATGATTGCATCGCCAACACTTTAAGCACTATTTCGAAAGTGGGATTTTTCTATAACGCGGGGTGGCACAAGAACGCAACCATCACATTATAGAAGAACTACCTGTAGAATGAACACAGCAGCAGGGGAAATATTTGATGCTTTTGTATTTTGGTATTGGGATATGCAAATATTCAGACTAGTGACAGGCATCTGAACTGAAGATGAGCGTAATGCAGGACTTCTTGTTCATATATTGTTATGGCTGAAGCAAAAGGAGTGCACCATTGTTCTCGTCCCGCTACTCCATAGTAACAACTTACAATAAAAAAAATTCCAGTTACTATGATGTCTAATTACCCACTTTACAGCATGTTTTAAACAAAAAGGGTCTCTTAACCAACACAATTCTTAACAAATTATCAAAGCAAAATGTGACGATACTATCACTTTGAGTTATTTTGTCCTGGTTTTGTTTGAAGAGACATTGTAAGGCAGGGGTACCAACCTGTCTCTAAGAAAGCAAACAATTTGTGAGGCCTTGGGGTTTCTTTTTTAACAAGTTAGAACAAGTGGAAGCAGACCAGGCTTTCTAGTTTTTAGGTTTAGTTCTTAAGCAGAAGCTATTGGAGTCTCAAAAGAGTTGGAAGCTTGAGTGAGTGTCTCCTAACTGCTATTCTCTCTGAATTTTCTCTTGGGGTTTTTTCATCCTAGATTGGAGAACTGTATGTGAGAACGTGTGTTTGAATTTTCCTTTTTGCCAAGGGACGTGTTTATGGGATGTTACTGTATTGGAACAGTTAATTAGTAATAGTTACTACATCTATTATTCAGTTTAGTTTTCCCATAGTTGTTATTCTAAACTCCTCTTTCTTTTGATTGTGTTTTAACTATAGTGTTTAAATAAATTGTGTTTTGCTGAACGCTGAGTAGTTTGACCAGTCACAATGCATCTTGAACATAGCACTTCACGTCTATCTTCAACACAAGAAGAAGTTAGGGTTTAGGCTACCTTCTTAAAATAGATTGAGGATATCTGGTCTGGTCCATAACAAAAACCTACTCAATGATGATAGCAGGTTAACATGCACAATTAGTAACATAGAAGTGTAAGTATTTATCCCTCCAAACATCGCCAAAATACAAACATTTTGGGAAAATAAAATAAATATAGAATAGTTTTTTTCTGCAGAGATGGACTTTCCAAGAAGAAAAACAATTTGACCAATTGTATTTTCTTGAAGGCAAAAAGATAAAGTGCAGCATGTTCTGAAATTTGTTGCTCTAATGTTCTGGCATGTGCACAAGTCACTAAATACAGCTGTCTCTGAAGTCATACAGACTCCGCATGCTCAGGAAACACAATCTTGAGATGTTTTTTCAATCAATCAGTCTTTAAAAAGAATAAATAGGTTTCACCGTGGACTCAGCAAGAGAGTTTTCTTTACCGAAATTTGAATGATCAACTGGGTGGCTTGCTTTTAGTAAGTGTCCCTCCAATTCAGCTTGTTTTTAGCAGATTCATGTTCAATTCAGTTGGGTTTTGACAGGTTTGTCTCCAACTCAGCTGGTTTTTAGCAGGCTTTTCTGTAACTGAATCAGTTTAAAATGAACACTTCCTCCAAACCAGTCACTGTTCAAAAATAGACCTATTAGGTGTCCAAAGCAAACCAACTGTTCTCACTAGTCATGAATTGACAGAAAGCCTTCATGAAAAGAATTCTAATGCCTACCGTGAACTTTCAATGACTTCCTTTCAAGAAACCACTCCAAGTAGTTCACAAAACTTCACATAAAACCATTTTCCACAATCCTTCAAAATCTATGTTCTCCAAGTACTATTAAATGTTTGAAAGATGCACATCAGTTTGGCTCCCTAATGTGCTCTGTCTGCAGTCTGATCTTAGTGCAATTAGGCTGCCATGTGCACTGGGAGTCCACTCTCGGTATGTGGGCAGCCAATTAGATCAATTATAGCATCACTCAGAACCTACTGGCAAGCAGGGACTCACCACACAGGAACCTGAAATGCAAACTCTGATTTCTGGGGAAGGGGATTTGTAGAGACAGGCATTCAGTACCTGATTAAGGGACCCGGCATTGGGAAAAGGGTCACAATCCACTGAGAGCCGATTCCAGTCCTTTGTGACTCCCATCCCCTCCAGCCCAGATCTTCACTTCATAATTCCCCTCCCACCATCATTCAGGTGTTGCCTGATTACTTTGATGAACTTGAGGCCAGGATTGCCACCTCTTAGGTCCTTGATTCCAAGACAACCTGCAGCTCAATTAAATGCCTGATCAGTATTTAATTCAGCAGGCCTTCCTGAAATTGAGTGATGCAAAGTTCTCACCAATTCTCCTGCCAATGGATGAGTTCCCTACCACCAACATAAATTTCTCTACTCTCAGCTGGTATCTCTGACTGTTTGTCAGAAATAAACATCCTGAATAGTCTTATTTCCCTTCCCTATCATGAAAACAATTAGGCCAATTATAACACCACACAATTACTTTAATACAGAAAAGTACAAGTCTATTCAGTTGTTGCGGTAAAGTGGTATGTCTCTGGTTGTTTGCAATCTATTTAGTTAGAATCATCATGAAAACATGAAAGTCATTTATTTGAGTGCCCTCTGTTGTTGCTTGTACGAAAATTAATACACTGCAATTATATTGTGAATTCGCCTCAATATTTATTAAGATTTTTTAGTATCATTCTTATGGTCATTTCTGTACTCTTGCTTCATTTTATATAAGGTTGCCTATTCTCCTGAATTCTCTAATGAATCTCTTGGAAATGAAGGTTACAGACTCTAGGTGGGAGAAAACCTTGGAATTATGATTATTAGGCATGAACTTCCATCTGAGACAGAGTACAGGACAAACTAGCACAAGTAGATTTGAAGCCGAACAGTTAACATTCTGTCCTGCTAAAGTGCATTTTTTCCCCATGTTAAGTTATCTATGTGAATTCCTTAAAACATGATTGGACACCAGCAACTGATTGACAGGAAGTGTGGATACACGCTGGAAGATGCCATAGAATGGCCACAGAAATTATAAGATCATAAGACATAGGAACAGAAATTAGGCCATTCAGCCCATTGAGTCTGCTCCATTATTCAATCATGGCTGATAAGTTTCTCAACCCCATTCTCCCACTTTCTTGCTGTAACCCTTGATTCCCTTGATACTCAAGAACCTATCTATCTCAGTCTTAAATATACACAATGACTTGGCCTCCACAGCCTTCTGTGGCAATGAATTCCATAGGTTCACCACAGTGGCTGAACACGTTTCTCCTTATCTCCATACTAAAAGGTGTTCCCTTTACTCTAAGGCTGGTCCTAGTTTCTCCTACCAATGGAAACATCTTCCGAACATCTACTCTGTCCGGGCCATTCAGCATCCTGTACGTTTCAATTAGATCTCCTGTCATGGTTCTGAACTCCAAGTATAGACCCAGAGTCCTCAAACATTCCTCATATGTTAAGTTTGTCAATGGTTCCTGGGACCATTCTTCTGAACCTCCTCTGAACATGCTCCAAGGCCAGTACATTCTTCCTGAAATATGGGGCCCAAAACTGCATACAATACTCCAAATGTGGCCTGACTGGAGCTTTATCTCTGCTTTTACACTCAAGTCCTCTCAAAGTAAATGTCATAATTGCATTTGACTTCCAAACTACTGACTCAACCTGCAAGTTTACCTTGAGAGAATCCTGGACTAGAACTCCCAAGTCTCTTTGCACTTCAGACTCCTGAATTTTCTCCCCATTTAGAAAACAGTCCATGCTTCTATTCTCCCTAACAAAGTGCATTACCTCATTTCCCATGTTGTACTCCAACTGCCACTTGTTTAGCCACTTTCCAAACCTGTCTAAATCCTTCTGCAGACACTCTGCCTCCTCAATGCTACCAGTCCCTCTACCTATTTTTGTATTGTCTGCAAACTTAGCCAGAATTTCCTCAGTTCCGTCATCTAGATTGTTAATGTATAAAGTCAAAAGTTGTGGCCCCAACACTGAGTCTTGCAGAACACCACTTGTCACTGGCTGCCATCCTGAGAAGGACCCTTTTATCCCCACTCTCTGCTTTCTGCCAGACAGCCAAGCTTCTATCCATGCTAGCACCTTGTCTCTGACACCATGGGCCCTATCATACTCGATAGCCTCCTCTGTGGCACTTTGTTGATGGCCTTCTTGAAGACCAGCTAAATAATATTCATTGACTCTCCTTGGTCTAACCTGCTGGTTACTTTCTCAAAGTATTCGAGCAGATCTGTCAGGCATGACCTCCCCTTGATGAAACCATGCTGACTTTGCCCTTTTTACCATACACTTCCAAGTATTCAGAAATCTCATCCTTCACAATGGATCCCAGGATCTTACCCACGATAGTTGTTAGGCTAATTGGTATGCAACTTTCTGTCTTTTGCCTTATTCCCTTATTTAAACAGGGGTGTCATGTTAGCGATTTTCCAGTCACCTGGAACACTTCCTGATTCTAGTGATTCCTGAAAGATCACCACTTCAGCCTCTACTATCTTTTCAGCTATGTCCCTTAGAACTCTGGGCAGTTGTCCATTTGGTCCAGGTGATTTATCCACTTTCAGGCCATTCAGTTTTTCTCGCACCTTCTCCTTGGTGATGGCCACCATACTCAATTCTGCCCCCTCAGATTTTATTTCTGTCTTCCACCATGACGACTGACCCAAAGTAATTATTCAGTTCCTCAGCCATTTCCTTGTTCTCCACTACTATTTCTCCAGTCTTTTTTCCAATGGCCCAATGTCTACTTTTCCCTCTCATTTGCCGTTTATATATCTAAAGAAACTCTTACAGTCTTCCTTTATATTACTGGCTAGCTTACCCTCATATTTAATCTTCTCCATCCTTACATGTTTTTTTTTTGTTGCCCTCTGTCAGCTTCCCAATCCTCTGGTTTCCCACTGTCCTTTACCATTTTATATGCTTTTTCTTTTGCTTTTATGCTATCCCTGACTTTTCTCGTCAGCCATGGTTGCCTCATTTTCCCTGTACCATGTTTCTTTTTCCTCGGGATGAGTCTCTGTTGTGTCTTCTGAATTACTCCCAGAAACTCCTGCCATTGCTGTTCCACAGTCCTTCCTGTAAGGCTCCTCTCCCAGTCAATTCTACCCAGCTCCTCCCTCACACCTCTGTAGTTGCCTTTATTCAGCTGTAATACTGTTACTTCTGATTCTATCTTCTCCCTCTCAAATTGCACAGTAAATTCAATCATATTATGATCACTGCCTCCTAAGGGTTCCTTCACCTTAAGGTCCTTTATCAAACCTGCCTTATTGCACAGCACTAAATCCAGTATTGCCTGTTCTCTAATGGGCTCCCACACAAGCTGTTCCAAAAAGACATCTTGTAGACATTCCACAAATTCCTTTTCTTGCAATCCACGACTAACTTAATTTTGCCAGTCCACCTGCATATTGAAATTTCCCATGATCACTGTAACTTTGCCTTTTCTACACATCTTTTCTATCTGGTATATCTTGCACCCCAACTTCTGTCAAGTATTTGCAGTCCGGTACATAACTCCAGCTACCTTAGTGGTGGAAAATACAGTTAACTCAAAGAGAAACACATGGAATGAGAGAGAAGCATATGGAATTTGAGGAACGTTCTCTTTTGGTGAAGAAAGAAAAGGCTTGGCAATAATCCAATAAACAGTTCAAGAACCAAGACTTGTTTTGAGTGATAAATTAAGTTGTAATCCACTGAATTCTTTACATGCTATCAACAAAAATAGACCAAATATTTCATTTTGCCCATTGGAGATACTGAGACACAACCGAGGTAAATGAAATAACATTTACAAATTGTGAGCAAATATTATATGACTGAACATCATGTGACTAAACATCATACAACCAATAGTAACAAAATCTCCCATTGCTTAGTATCCGCATATTTAAATCTGAGTGCAATTTTGTTTCTTCAATAAAGTCAACACCACAATTATTTTGGGAATAATTAAAACTGACAATGCTTCATCAGAGAGCTAAGTTCATCCAAAGGTTCCTTCAATTGTTTTGGCATGAGGTTCGCATACAGCAGCAATTAGAATGGGTCTATTTAATCAGTACTCTGGAAAGATTATGCTGAAAGCATAAGAATTTTTACTCCATTCCCCATGAAGCTGTTTTACGTTGTACATGTACAATGTCTGTGCACTAACAACATTAGACTTCTGTCACAAACTTAAATAAAGATATCTTAAAGAAACATGCAAAGAATTGTGGGTGGCACAGTGGTTAGCACTGCTGCCTCATAGTGCCAGAGACCAGGGTTCAATTCCCACCGCAGGTGACTATCTGTGTGGAGTTTGCACATTCTCCCTGTGTCTGCTTGGGTTTCCTCTGGGTGCTCTGGTTTCCTCCCACAGTCCAAAAATGTGCAGGTTAGGTGAATTGGCTATGCTAAATTGCCCGTAGTGTTAGGTGTAGGGGAATGAGTCTGGGTGGGTTGCGCTTCGGCAGGTCGGTGTGGACTTGTTGGGCCGAAGGGCCTGTTTCCACGCTGCAAGTAATCTAATCTAATATCAATTCGTCCCATTGCAAAATGTTGAATGCTATCAATACGACATTAAAATGACACTTTACAACAATTTACTCTGAAAGAAGTATTAGTAATTTTATAAATTTGGCTTTTTTAAAAAAATGCTTCCCTACATTATCACAATTATGATACTGCTAAAAGTACCACATTAATTGTGAAAAGCTTTGACACACATGGAGACAATGAAAAACACTATGCAAAATACATTTTACTTGTTTTCCAGTTTGCATCAAGTTCTAATCATCTATTATTGCTTTATGTTTGTGCCCATCTAACATCATCTGGCAACGAGTACATGGACTGAAATCTTTATTACTTAATCAGCCAGCTGTGAATCAGTTGTGTCACTTTTGTCTCTGACTCAGCACATTATGGGTTCAAGTCCCATTCCAGAGTTAAACACAAAATCTCAGCTGATATTGTATTATGGTGATGCTGTACTGTTTGAAAGACCATATTCTGCCTGAACTTTTAAAACAAAGTCTTAACTGTCCTTTCACATGAATGGAAAATATTCCATAGGACCACTTACAGAGAAAAAGCATGAGGCATCGTAAGGGTGATTAGACCATTACAATTAGACCTCTTAATAAATAGCTATAAAGTTCTTTGCGCCATCCTAAGCTCATAAAAGGCACCATTTGATTGTAACTTTTTTGTTACTATTTGAAAGCAAATTTGCTAGACAGCAATATTGAAGACCTGAAAATACTACTTATTGCTTCTTTGGAATGACACTGCCTTCTCGACTAGAATGATCAATCCAGAGAATGAGCAACATAAAGCCTTTTCCCTTCAGACATACTTGACAAGCAACAGCGCCATTAATTTCTTTAAGTTTTTCATTCTCATGAGATTCTTGATTCTCACTATTTCATGAAGTATATTTCGTTTCTTCTACTATAAAGACAGATTTGTTTAAAAGTATGATTTCCACATTTCTATTAATATTTCACTTGTCTCTGTGCTCAAGTGACCCACATTTACTTTTGCTAACTTTTTTTTACACAACTAGAGACACTGCAATCTTTTTATCATTTTTTCTAGTTTATTCTCACATTCTCTGTTTTCAATTTCTTTGTCATCCTTTACTAAATGCTAAAATTCTCTCAAATCACACACTTACCATTTCTTTAGACAAGATGAGAAGCATCTTTCTTTAAATTTTAACTTACTTGCTAGCCACAGTTGGTCTACTATTCTGGTGGGGTTTTATTTCCTTAGCAGAGCGTTAATTTGTTGGAAGTTGCAAATTAATTATTGCTTACCAATTTCCTATTTACCTTCATACCTTTTCAAAAGGCTTCCTTATCTACTTTACTCAGCTCACTCCTTTTATCTGCACTATTTGTTTTGTGCAAATTCTCCTCCAAACTCAGTATAAAAATCCCCTACAAACTAAATCCCGTTCAAACTCAGTATAAAAATCCAACAAATATGATCAAGCTTTCCTAGTAATTCTTTCATAACAAAGTTATTAATTTCTCATTTCATAAATTCAGATTTTTATTAGTCTGTTCCCCAATTTCTTTGTCATACGAGAAAATGATCGTTATAAAATCCCTGGTATGCGAAAGTAGGCCATTTGGTCCATCGAGTTCACACTGACTCTCTGAACAGCATCCCATCCATTCCTCCCCCACAATCCCTGGAGCCCTGTATTTCCCATGGCTAATCCACATGGTCTGCACATTCCTGGACACTATGGGCAATTGACCAATGGCCAATCCACCTAACCTGCACATCTTTGGACTACAGAAGGAAACTGGAGCACCTGGAGGACACCCACACAGACACGGAGAGAATGTACAAACTCCACACAGTCACCTGAGGCTGGAATCAAATCCTGGGGCTATGAGGCAGCAGTGATAACCACTGAACCACCGTTAACTTCCACATTATAACTGCAAATTTGGTTTCATCCAGAACATGATCAAAGTTCCCCATAATTACTGTATTACCATTGTTATGTGTATTTCTAATTTCCTGCTTTATATCGTACTTGACATTAAAACTCCTGGTGACCTAAATTACTCAACAGTATTTTCAGACCCATTTGTTACTTAATTCCACATCAACTTTTCAAAGAGGGAAGTCTCCATCAGATAGGATCAGTATATAAATTTAAAACACAGAAAATATTACTACTTGGACAACTCTAATTTTCTTATTGTACATTTTATAATTTTTAATGACCTTATGTCACATGTAATTTGCCACTATTCTTAATGTACAATCCAGACCAAATTTGTCATCATTTATGCAATACCAGAGATTCTATATTTTGAAAAGAAACATGTATAACAAGAAGCTTTAAGGAAAAAAAACAAAGTTCTTCACATTTTGAGAATGTTCAGCTCTGTTAGACGTAAATATCACAATCAGTTCTAGGTGTTTTTGACGGATAAGGGCAGAACACCATGCTCGTGAAAACGACCTACATTTGACTATTTACAGAGACTGTAGACTGAATTTTACCAAAACTTTGTTGAGCCAATTTCAGTGAGTTTCATGGAGGGTTTCTCTGTGAACTTCAGTAGATAATCTCACATAATTCTCCATTCTTAATTAATTATGAAAGCACTATGCCTCCATGAGGTAAAAACAATGACTGCAGATGCTGGAAACCAGATTCTGGATTAGTGGTGCTAGAAGAACACAACAGTTGAGGAAGCTCCTTGGATGCTGCCTGAACTGCTGTGCTCTTCCAGCACCATTAATCCAGACTATGCCTCCATGGTCCATGCTCAAACACTCCCAGTATTTGAGTACTTCTTGCTGACAAGATCTTCCAGGATTTGTGCTACCAATGCTAATCTAAAACATAGCTTTACACCAGGTCCAAATGCTGTCAGCCAATAGCAGTCACTCACAGGAGATATAGTAGGAGAGAAACAAAAAGTAGAAAACTTGTCTGAGGACAGATAGATAGCACAGGTGAGGCTTCATCGAAAATAGAATCTCAACCATAAATCTATAATCTCTTTACATTATCACCTGCCTAATTGCTTCTGATAGATCTGCACCTAAAAGAATGAAGTTAGAAGCTAACCATTGTTAACCCCATAATGTGTTAGAATCCTGTCTGAAGGAGTGCTGCTTCTTCCCAGCACTCAACACAGCATAGCATTTTTTTTTAGATTAGATTAGATTAGATTACTTACAGTGTGGAAACAGGCCCTTCGGCCCAACAAGTCCACACCGACCCGCCGAAGCGCAACCCACCCATACCACTACATTTACCCCTTTTAACCTAACACTACGGGCAATTTAGCATGGCCAATTCACCTGACCCGCACATCTTTGTGACTGTGGGAGGAAACCGGAGCACCTGGAGGAAACCCACGCAGACACGGGGAGAATGTGCAAACTCCACACAGTCAGTCGCCTGAGTCGGGAATTGAACCCGGGTCTCTGGCACTGTGAGGCAGCAGTGCTAACCACTGTGCCACCGTGCCGCCCAAATTTTGTTATTGTTCAGTGCGGGAACACATGTTGCAAGGCCTTCAAACAGTTGAAGATGTTAACTTTTATTGAACAGGAAATATGAAAACAAAACAAAAGAATGCATTTGCTTCTGGGAATAAACTGAGCTGTTGCCTTTGAAATGACAATAAATGTACAGTCAATGAAAGGTGACTTCACCCAACTCGCATCCATTGGAAGTGGGTGTTGATTTGGTCCGATCTGATTTATTCCTTGCTGCATTGTTCTGTCATGCTGAAGGTGATATTTGTCCTGTTCAACATCCTCATCTTCCTCTTCAGATGACTGCTGCTACCAGCCCAGTTTTCAGAGTCCATCATATCTCCTCTTTGTCTGCTTTAGTTGCGCAGAGCATAGCATGCTAGGATTATGTGGCACACTCTGTCTGGAGTGCACTACAAGGCACCTACAGACAAATTCACATCTTCAGGAGCCTATTGTCTACTCCATAAAGATCCTGGAGGAAGAATGGCCTGCATTATTTCTACACTTGATCTCTGTCAGTGGTTGCATAATGCCGTCATCAGCCAAGGTTGCAGAGGGCCGTCCTTGTCACTCCTTGAAAAGCATTCAGCTCTTGAAATGAAGCAGAACATGAGGGTTGTCAGGATATAGGCATATGGCAGTTTCAGTGGTATTACAAGTAAAAGGAACACTTCTGCGCAAGTAACTGCAAGTGGTACTCTTGATCTCAGATGACATACATTTACTGAATCATAGCCTTTTCTATTGACAAAACCTGCCACAGCAGGATGTGATTCTTTCAACAGTCCATTGCAACCTGCTTATAGAGACAGTCAACAGCATTGGCAAAGCTTCCTACCCAAGCTGTAGCACTGACCTCATACAGGGAAACAATTGCACAAATTTTATTGGCAACAATTTTGAAACATTTAAGGCTTAAGGATTGTGATTTCACAGAGGTCCACCCCCCCCCCCCCCCCCCCCCAGCATATCCTTGGAAGCAGCTAACTGCATAAGAATTTAGTGCAGCTGTCATCTTAGCCACCATTAGGACAGGATGGCCATCCACCCTTCAGGTTACAAGTCCTGCTCCAGGAGATGACATAGTTCTCTAACAGTATCCCAGGATATTTTCAGTCTGCATTGACTCTGTGCCTCCCTCAGCTGGAGGAAATGACATTGAGGACAATAGACTCTGAGCCTCCTCTGCCTTCTCTGCATCTAAAGGGACCTACAGCTGTGACCTTTTCATATGGAGGCCATTCAGCAGCAGCTGGAGGTTGCTGCTGGCCCTGGGCTTGTTGGTGCATTTGTTCCCCCTCAATTTCTTTAAACCTTTGTTGCACTGTGGCCACAATGATAATAGCCCTTGCTGTGACTAGATCTCTTGGTCCTGGTTCTAACAAGCCCATGTGAAGGGTATCAGAAAGAGAACAGATCCTGAGTACTGAGAGCAGTCAGCATTCATATCTCACAAAGGTGACAGTTTAGAATGATGTTCTATTCAGTGAGACATGGATGACACTGACAAGGAGCACTATGGAATGTTTGTTCATGGAACTTTGACAAAGGGAACCTTATTGTGATGAGTACAACACAAGCCACGCCACACAAATGAAATGAGGTTGCATGTTTTTTGAGATTGCTTACAGTGTGGAAACAGGCCCTTCGGCCCACCAAGTCCACACCGACCCGCCGAGTGTATACCACCCAGACCCATACTCCTACATTTACCCCTTCACCTAACACTACGGGCAATTTAGCATGGCCAATTCACCTAACCTGCACATTTTTGGATTGTGGGAGGAAACCGGAGCACCCGGAGGAAACCCACGCAGCCACGGGGAGAATGTGCAAACTCCACACAGAGAGTCGCCTGAGGCGGGAGTTGAACCCAGGTCTCTGGCGCTGTGAGGCAGCAGTGCTAACCACTGTGCCACCGTGCCACCCAGATTACTGAAGGTGCGGTAGGATTACTGAAAGTTTTCCCCAACTACTCCGTATGTCACCCAAGAAAGGCAGCATTGCACATTGAGGGGAGAGCAAAAAATCTCCAGCACTTTGTGCAATCTATGAGACTTTGGATTGCCTTTGTGATTTGTGGATCACAGGTGATATTTAAGATTGCCTGTGGTTACATCTGCTTCACAGTGCTGACTATGATTAATTTGTAATGACCATTGACATGGTCAAGTTTGCATGTGACCAGAATTTGTATTCCACATAGTTGGTCACTGTGTGTGTTCCATATTCAGAATTCTACAGTTACAAATACCTTAAACTTGTTCTGTTTAAATGGCTGATTAATGCAGTTGCCCCTTGAAGGCAGCACATCGCTCACAAGTACAGTTTGTGTCCTCAGACAGAAGAAACCAGTTATTCCACCCACTCCAGGTGTGACATCAGCTATTTTCCATTTTCATTGCACATTTGTGATTCAGATGAGGATGAAAAGCAACATGGGTCAGTCTTTGCAGAGCGAGACACAGGCTCAGCCTTATAATCCAGGTGCTCCCTAAGCCTTCGTGAACCTTTCTACTTTGCACTCGTTGCCAGCTCCATAATTTCAGAGCTTCCACTCTTTCCCACCCAACATTTTCAGTAGAGTCTTCATATCCCAACATTGCCCTACAGCCCTGAGCCTACAGACTAAATATGCTGATTATTGTGATGCACTGACCATCCCCCCTCCCCAGCTCCATATAAGCCAGGCTGTTGGTGACCATCTTTCTCACAGCAATCTGGTGTCCTCCAATGCTTTATCATCTTGTTGCAATACACTGAGTTCCCCTCCACCACCCCCATCCCCCCTTCACAATTGGAATGTTGTTCTCTCTCATTCCAGCCTGCAATTTCCATGAATGACTTTCTCAAATTGCTCACCACAACAGAGGTCCCTAACAACCCATGTGACACCCCAAGATTGACTGTGCAACCCCCCACCCCTTCCCGTCACCTCTCCTGGAAAGATAGTCCTGACTGGTCTCTGCAACTCTCCATCTAAACTCTACTAGTTCCCAGACTGATTGTGCTGTAACTGCAGGACTGATGGACAGATAAAATGTAACAATGTGGAAACTCTGTCTCTGATTGCCTTATGAGGTCAACTTGCCATTTCCAAGTACCTGCGAGATATCACTTAATACCATTGACTTATTATGCAAGTACATTCTGTCTGATGACACTCCCCTTTGACATGGCTGAGGTCCACTTCCCTTAGATTGCGAAATTTGATTGAAACACATGATATATTTTTCACACTGATGTTGCCCTGTTCCATTGTGCAACATGTCTAAATCTTTTACTGATCATTGCTGGCAACTACAACAAACTGCCTGGCATTGTGACTGCACAAATCAGAAGGCAAGACTGAAGTACTATGAAGCTGTAAATTCTAAATGAGATGGAAATGTACAAAATGGCAAAGCAAGGCAATGCTGGGATGGAAAAAGCATCAAAATAAGTATGCAGTGAGTGTGTGAGCTCTAAGAAAACAAGCTGACAGCCTAGAAATGTACCCTGCACACAAAATGGCCTGGCAGCAGCATTGCAATGAAAGATGTTAGCATGCTCCCGAGAGCAATATTGACATGAATGAATTGAATTATAAGTGAACTAGAGATGTGTCATGATGTGGTGAGGCTGATACATGTCCAATACCCACGTCTGTGGACAAAAGATGCAGGTTGTCATTGCCTATTGAGTGCCTGAGCTATTGAGTGCCTGGACAAGGTGAAGGCACAGAAGAGCAACTGAAAATCTGGATGTGCTGGGTACCCACTCAGATTTTAACGTCAGGAATTGGTGCCATCTAATCTCTCTTTTAGTACATGGTAAAACAGCAAACTGTATATAAATTAAATAAGATTAGATAATAATGAGATGGTATTGCATGCAAATAGGGCCACACCACTCACTATTGAAATTCTCGCCTTGCAGTTAAAATCTTAGATGGAAAATCTGACTTTTTTTCTTGATGTTTATAATCCAATTTTTCTGATCTCACCATATTTTCTCAATTGGCTTTCCGGTGCTGTCAGTGTTTAGAAGTTGGGAAGATTCCACTCACAGATTTGCATCCCCTCAGGCCCCAGTTCCATATGCTATGACATCAGCTGATGTCACTGATGAGGCACTCTGATTATCAGCTTGACAGCTGTTAACATCTTGTGCCACACTAGCAGGATCCACACAACTTCCCTGATTTTTACAAATGTACGATCAGTATGAGAAGGCACAACTGATTAACAAACCCAATCACCTCAGAAAAAACACGTTATAGAAAGTGATTTCGCACGCCAGCTTGCTGAAATGTGGTGGTGAGGGACACTAGGGGGAAGTGAGTACTGTGGATGCTGGATATTACAGTCAAGATTAGAGTGGTACTGGAAAAGACAGCAGGTCAAGCAGCATCCGATTGGAGAAAGAGGAGGAGAATCCCTTCAAGGTAGGCATCCTTTGAAGAGGATTCGCAGTGAGGTTAAAATCAACTAGGTGAAAGTGAGGACTGCAGATGGTGAGGGGTACTGTCTATTTTGGATGACCTTCAGGTTTCTAGTGATACTTTAAGCACATTGTTTATTTCAGATTTGTAAATGGGAGAACACATTTCTACCCTGTAAACCAGGTTGCAAGAGTTAAAAAATCCTAATAACTGCATCCACAAAATTCCCATGTTAAGGTTACATGATACCTGCTGATGACATCCTATCTTGAAATGACCATGGATCAAGCAAGGAAGAAAATGCATTTCCTTTTGTATGGTGCCTTTAACAATCTCAAAAGACGAAGTTTACTGTTAAAGTGCAGGAAATGCATTTACACAAAATGAGGTCGTCTAAACATGAGTGAGATAAATGGACTGATAATCTGTTTTAGTGATACTGATTATGGGTTAAATATTGGCGAGGGTACCAAGCAAACTCAATTCTCCTCTGTGCTATGGGAACTTTTGCATTGATATCAGAAAGTAGTAAGGATTTTGTTTTATTGTCTCATCCAAAACATGATATATCTGATAGCACATACACCCTCAATGTTGGCCTAAAGTATCAGCTTAAATTATAAGTTCTAGTCTCTTGAGGACAGTTTCAACTTACAACACTGACTCAGAGGCGAGCACATCACCAGAGAGCCAAGATTTATTTGATATAGGGGCTCCCATGCTGATATCATGGAGCTTGTATTCCTGTAGCAATTTAATTTTTTTAAATGCAGGGCAGCATTGCAAACGTTATAACCGTGTAAAAAAAGGATAACTTAAAATATCTTCACAAAATGATTTTTGTGCTATTTTGAAAACATTCTGAGATAAGAACATAATTTATTGAAAATACAACCAAAAATGCCCAAGATTAGATTTTCATTGCCTAATGGAAGTGTAATTAGGGTGGCAAGACATTGAACTTAGCTTTGCTTTGCTGAAAAAACATACAACATTGGACTTAAAAGCAGGAGTAGGTCATTAGGTCCTTCAAGCCTGCTGCTCCATTCAATATGATTATGACTATCCGGTTGTGATCTCAACTCCACATTCCTCTCTGCACGCCATAACCCTTGACTCCTTATCAATCAAAAATCAATCTAACTTGCACTTGAATAAATCCAACTGGACAGCTTAACTTGCTTTCTCAGGAACAGAATTTCACAGATTCATGATTATTTGAGGGAAAAGAGTCTCCTCATTTTGGTCTAGTTCCAGTTTGCCCTGCAAGATTAAACATCCCTACATCATATTCACCCCTACAAGTCCTTCTCAGGATTTGATCTGATCAATAATATCACCTCTCATTTTCCTAAACTCCAGTGGGCATAAGATCAACCCATTTAACCTTTCTTATCAAGATAAACCCTTTATCTTCGGAATGCACCTAAAACGTAGGAGACTATAATTGTACATCAAGCAATTTTCCTCTACCTATCCAACTCTAGACCATTTAATGCAGCCTTTCCAAAGGTCTGGTAGGCCTTATGTAAAAGCAGACATGAACAACTTCCAATATCAGGGTCCCCAGATAAGACCACCACAGGAAAACTATATTTTTCTTGCACACAATTTTCAAGTGCTGGTGAAAGGTTTGGAAGCCCTAAATAATATACCTCAGTGAAGAGTTCGTAATTCTGAGTGAAGCCTGCTGAAGGACCAGAAGCATTCTGAAAGATAAGTGCAGATGCTATAATGTAGATATGTTTTTACTGTAGTAATTCACAATAGGGATTTATTCTGTAAAGTTGAGTTGACCTTTACATTGCATAAGTGTGGTTATGCACTACAGTACTTTTGCCATGAAAGAACCGTAATGCAATAAAAATGTAAAATAAAGTCCTGTCAGTCTTTCCTGCCCTGTTTTGTGGTGTAATTTAAATCATGAAAGTTATTACTGCTTCTGAAAATTTTCAAGCATTTCTGAACCATTATGAATGTCTGACTAGCTATCAAAAGCTATTAACTGAGTATGTAGACTATTGATCAAACAATGATTGACTTTTTAAAAAAAAAGATGTGATAATAGAATGTTTGATGTGACTTCTTGTTTGTTGATAAACCTAAGAAGCATTAAAAGGGTTTTTTTTACACTGGAGTAGTTCTTTTTCAGTATTAACAGTATGAGTTTGAACTCATGATTAGGTTAGATACAATTTTAATCTTTTTCCAAAGTTTTTAAAATAATTTTCATTGCTATTGCAAACTGAGAACTGTATATTAGTGGATATTGTGAGAGTGACTATAAAGGGTATGTGGTGGGAGGAAATGTGGAGGTAGAATGAAAAATCTGAGAGTGCAGAGTGATGTGCGTGTGTGTTTGCATGTGTGCAAGTGTGTCTGTGTGTGTCTGTGTGTGTGCATGCGTGTAATGGGCAATCTGAGGGAGCATGGGGTGGCTTGGAGTGTATGTAGGTGTTTTAGGAGTGATTTTATGCAATCTTTAGAATATGTTGGAGCTGGGCTGCTGTGTAGGAAAACTGAACCAGGCTTTCTAATTGGCCTGCCTTCCCTTTCACTCCTTATGTAATACATCATGGCTCAAAAAAAATGCAATGCAAACCTGACCTCTGTGTGAAAAGACAAAATTCCAAGACAAAGTTACACGTGGGTGGGGTGTGCATTTTGGAAGGTGCTGAAGTGTACTGGTCAGGTTTTCCTGAGCTCACAGGGAAATCTGGGCCTCAAAATTTAAAAGGCTCCAGTAAACTGACCTTGGCTGCTCAGCATGGTGCATGCAAATATTTTAGCTGAGCCTGCGGGTGGAACTTCGCCCAAACTCATGAAGTTCAGTATGGGAAATGATTTCCATAATTTAAACACTTATATGAAGTCCATACGGGCTCACTTTCAAGCCAAAAGTATCTGTCACACATCTGATTTTATGAGCTTTGTCCACTGCATATTAGACCCAGAGCTGTTTGCAGGGCCTCAAAAAAAAACTGGGCTGTAGATTTTTCCTGATAATAATTATTAGGCAATTGCTTCATATTCTATAAACTTTCCAACTGTAAATCTTCAGTCTTTTTGATTGTCACAGTGGGCTCAAACCACACGAAGTGCATATCTATAAATTGAAAGCAGCTGGACTAATCAATCCGTGGTGAGTCCAAACTCCATTGGTTTCATTTATGCTCTCTTAAAATGTTTGCATTTATACAGAATCTTTTTCATTGTTTTTAAAAATGCTTTTTTCCTTATTTTTATGTCTCATTGCATCTTCAATATTGCTAAATAACCCTTTACTATCCAACCATGGATCTCACTGTTTGCAGTCAAGCTGTATTGTGATCCTTTCCTGATGGTTCCTCAGTTCCAACAATTAATAAGTTTCAGTCTTGATATCCCACCACAATAACCTAACTACTAATCTATCCAAATATTAACACTGAGCTATTTTATACAGAAATTTTTAAAAATGATCAAGAACTGACAATATCCAAGATATTTTCCTATTGTTTGAATGAGATGCAATTTTCAAGCTCATTCTTTGCTGAAATCACAGCAGGCAAGCACAGTTAATTACATACAGGCACCATTGGCAAAGCACTCAGTCATATCAGAACGTTCAAAAGTCTCACTTGACTGAAACCTCGGCATTAAATTAGATCTCAATAAGTCTATACACTGCCCATTACTCCACAGTGGGTTCTGGGAACTGGTGATGAAGGTGAGAAAGAAGCCTACAGGCTGGACATGCAACAGCCAGATATCACTGTATTCACAGATCAATACCTTACAGATAATGTCCCAGAACCTTCCTGCACCGTTCCTGGGCTTATCCTGTCCCACAGTCCATATGAGCACACAATTAAGAAGTGGTGGCTCCATAAGTCCTTAACTGCAAAACCATAACACCTTAGGAAATAGGAAAAAAGTAGGCCATTTGGCCCCTCGAGCCTGTTTCAATGTTCAATAGGATCACAACCGATCTGGCACTCCATGTTCTACTTTCCTGCCCTTCTCCCAAATTCTTGATTCTTCTACTGATTAAGAATCTATGTCAGCCTTACGTGTATGCAAGGACTCTGAATCCACAGCTTTCTGTTTCAAAGACTCAAAACTATTAAGAGAAGAAATTCCTCCTCATCTCAGTTTCAAATTGGTGCTTCTCATTTCTGAGATCATATCTTTTGACCCATGAGGGGAAACATCCTTTCAATATTTATCCTGCCAAGCTCCTTAAAAATGTTATGTGCCTGAATAAGAACACCTTGCATTCTTCTAAATGCCAATGAGTGTTTAACCCTTGCTCATAAGACAATCCCTGTTTCCCTCTCTGAACTGTCTCGAATGAAATTATATTTGAGCTTAAATAAGGAAACCAAAACTGTTCACAGTACTCAAGATACTCAGTACTCAGTTGCAGTGAGACTTTCCTACCTTCATGCTCAAATAACAATGACTTCAGGCTTTTGAATTGGCCTTTTGGCCCACAATGTTGTGCTGAACATGATGCCAAATTAAACTAATCCCTTCTGCTTGCCCTTGGTCCATATCTCACCATTCTTTGCACATTCATGTGCTCATTTAAAAGTCCCTTAAATGCCTGTATCATATCTGACCACACCACCACCCCTGGCAGCGGGTTTGACACTTCTGCCACTCTCTATGCAAAATAAAACATGCTCCTCACATCTTCTTTGAACTGACCCCCTTTCACCTTAAGTGCATGCCAATTAGTCTTAGACATTTTAACTCTGTGAAAAACTTCCTGACTGTCAACCCTATCTATGCATCTCAAAATTTTACAGACTTCTATAGACCCCTCAGTCTCTGCTGCTCCTGAGAAAACAACTCTCAAGTTTTTCAAGCCTCTCCTTATTTTAGCTCATACCCTCTCTGCCAGGCAGCATCCTGGTAAATCTCTTTTGCACCCTCTCCAAAGCCTCCACACCCATCCTGTAATGTGACGACTAGAATTGAGTGCAATACTCCAAGTGTGGCCTAACCAAAGTCTTATAAAGCTGCAAAGTGACATCCTGACTCTTGTACTCAATTCTCCAAACAAGAAAGGCAAGCATGCCATATGCCTTCTTTACCATCCGATCTACATATGTGGCCACTTTCAGGGAGCCAAGGACTTGAACGCCAAGATCCCTCTGTGTATCAATGCTGTTCAGGGTCTTGCCATTAATTGTATATCTTTCCTTAGAATTTGATCTCCCAAAGTGCAACATCTGACACTTACACGGATTAAACTCCACCTGCTATTTTTCCATCCATACCTGCAACTGATCTATATCCCGCTGTATCCTTTGACAATCTTCTATACTATCCACAACTCCACCAATGTTTATATCATCTGCAAACCTACTAACCCACCCATCTGCATGTTCATCTAAGTCAGTTATATATATAATACACATACACATATATATATATATATATACATATATATATATATATATATATATATATATCACAATCACCAGGAGGTCCAGTACAGATCCCTGCGGAACAATACAGGTCACAGATCACCAGTCTGAAAAACACCCTTTGTAATGATGCTGCTCCTTTCACAAGGTTATGTTGTCATGGAGTCACAGAGATGTACAGCACGGAAACAGATCCTATGGTCAGACTTGTCCATACCGACCAGATATCCTAAATTAATCTAGTCCCATTTGCCAGCACTTGGGCCATATCTCTCTAAACACGTCCTATTCATGTACCCATTCAGATGTCTTTTAAATGCTGTAATTGTACCAGCTTCCACCACTTCCTCTGGCAGCTCATTTCATACATGCACCACCCTCTGCGTGAAAAAGTTGCCCCTTAGGTCCCTTTTATATCTTTCCCCTCTCACCCTGAACCTATGCCCTCTAGTTCTGTACTCTCCCACCCCAGGAAAAAGACCTTGTCTATTTATCCTATCCATGCCGCTCATGATTTTATAAACTTCTATCAGGTCACCCCTCAGCCTCTGACATTCCAGGGAAAACAGCCCCAGCCTATTCAGCCTCTCCCTATAGCTCAAACCATCTAATCCTGGCAACATCCTTCCATATCTTTTCTGAACCCTTTCAAGTTTCACAACATCCTTCCGATAGCAAAGAGATCAGAATTGCACGCAGTATTCCAAAAGTGGAGTGGCCGAACCAATGTCCTGTACAGCTGCAACATGACCTCCCAACTCCTATACTTAATGCTTTGACGAATAAAGGAAAGCATACCAAACGCCTTCTTCACTTTCCCATCCACCTGCGACACTATTTTCAAGTAGCTATGAACCTGCATTCCAAGATCTCTTTGTTCAGCAACACATCCCAGGACCTTACCATTAAGTGTATAAATCCTCAGTCCATTGGCCCATCTGATCAAGATCCCCTTGTGCTCTGAGGTAACTTTCTTCACTGTCCACTACACATCCAATTTTGGTGTCATCTGCAAACTTACTAATGATACCCCTTATGCTCACATCCAAATCATTATATAAATGATGAAGAGTAGTGATCACAGCACATGATCCTTGTGGCACACCACTGGTCACAGGCCTCAAGTCTGAAAAGCAACCCTCCACCATCATCCTTTGTCTTCTACCTTTGAGCCAGTTCTGTATCCAAATGGCTAGTTATCCCTGTATTCCATGATCTAACTTTGCTAACCATTCTCCCATGAGGAAACTTGTCAAACACTTTACTGAAGTCCATATAGATCACGTTCACTGCTCTGCCCTCATCAATTGTCTTTGTTACCTCTTCAAAAAACTCAATCAAATTCTCTTGCCCTTTTCCCCCAAAGAGGTTGTAAAAGTCACAGACTCTGAATAGTCTAAGGTTGAAGGATTTTAAGGCTGTTTGATTACAGCTAACAGATACTGCCCCAGTAAAATGGCTTTCAAGTTTATAAAGAAAACTTGTATAGTGAACGGGAAGTAGCCAGTCCTCCCAGCTCAGCTTTTCTCTGGTTTGGTTTGGTCTGGCTATTCACTGAAATCAGTCAGGCAGTTGTAAAAACTGCTTGACCCAAAAAAGCAGGTCCATGCTGATCCTCCTCTCTGTGATATCTCTCCTGTAAGACCCTGTGTTTGATTTTAATTTTTGTGCCAAGGAGTGTTTATAGGGATTGTTGCAAGTATTGGGAACAGCATCATTAAGTTGGGATGATCTGTTGGTTATTGGATAGGCTACATTATTCGGAAATTAGGAAACTGGTGAAATCTACATTGATGACATAGGGTTGGAGGGTCCTGAGGCAGAAGATGAGGTATTCTTCCTTCAGGCATTGGATGGTAATGGAGTGGTGATGGAGGAGGCCCAGGACCTGCATGTCCTTGGAAGAGTGGGAGGAGGAGTTGAAATGTTTGGCCATGGGGTGTTAGGGTTGATTGGTGCGGGTTTCCTGGAGATATTCTCTGAAGCGTTCTGTGAGTAGGAGTCCAGTCTCCCCAATGTAGAGAAGACTGCATTGGGAGCAATGGATACAGTAAATGACACGTGTGGAAGTGCAGGTGAAACTTTGATGGATGTGGAAGGCTCCTTTGGGGCCTTGGATGGAAGTGAGGGGGGAGGTGTGGGTGCAGGTTTTGCAATTCCTGTGGTGGCAGGGGAAGGTGCTGGGAGGGGAGGGTGGCTTGTTCGATGAGTGGACATGATGAGATAGTCACGGAGGGAACAGTCTTTATGGAAAGCAGATATGGGTAGGGAGAGAGCTATATCTCTGGTGGTGGGGACTATTTGTAGGTGGGGGAAATGGTGGCGGATGATGCAATGTATGGAGGTTGGTGGGGATGGAAGGTGAGGATTGGGGGGGGGGTTCTGTCCTTGTTCCGGTTGGAGGGGTAGGGATCAAGGGCAGAAGTGCAGGAACTGGATGATATGCGCTGGAGGATCAACCACGTGGGAGAGGAAATTGTGGTCTTTGAAGAAGGAGGCCATCTGGTGTATTCTGTGGTGGAACTAGACCTCCTGGGAGCAAATGCAGCAGAGGCAGAGGAATTGGAAATAAGGATAGCATTTTTACAGGAGACAGGGTGGGAGGAGGTGTAATCCAGGAGCTGTGGGAGTAGCTGGGTTTGTAGAAAATGTCAGTGTTGAGTCAGTCACCGTTGATGAAGATGGAGAGGTCCAGGAAGGGGAGGGAGGTGTCAGAGGTAGTCCAGGTGAATTTAAGGTCAGGGTGGAATGTGTTGGTGAGGTTGATGAATTGTTCAACCTCCTTGTGGGAACGCAAGGTAGCACCGATGCAGTCATCAACATAGTGGAGAAAGGTCTCCTCTACATTGGGGAGACAGGACGCCTACTCGCAGAGCGCTTCAGAGAATATCTCCAGGACACCCGCACCAACCAACCCTACCACTCCATGGCCTAACACTTCAACTCCCCCTCCCACTCCGCCAAGGACATGCAGGTGCTGGGCCTCCTCCATTGCCACTCGCTTATTACCCGACGCCTGGAGAAAGAATGCCTCATCTTCCACCTCAGGACCCTCCAACCCCATGGCATCAATGTGGATTTCTTCATTTCTCTTCCGTCCACCTTATCCCAGTTCCAACCTTCCAACTCAGCAGCAACCTCATGACCTGTCCCACCTGTCCATCTTCCTTCCCACCTATCCACTCCACCTTTCCCTCTGACCTGTCATCCTTATCCCCATCTCCATCCACCTACTGCACTCTCAGTTACCTTCTTTCTGCCCCACCTCCCCTCCCATTTATCTCTCCACCCACGAGGCTCCCAGTCTCATTCCTGATGAAGGGCTTTTGCCTGAAACATTGATTTTCCTGCTCCTCGGATGCTGCCTGACCTGTTGAGCTTTTCGAGCACCACACTCTCGACTCTAATCTCCAGCACCTCCAGTCATTTGAAATAGTCTACTTGGAATTCAGCAAAACTTTTGAGAAGACTGCTAGCAATTTTGGTAATTAGGATCCACAATTGAGTTCTTTCCTGCTTTTTTTATATTCCTCACGGGCCCTGTCTGATTTTAGCTTCCTAAATCTTACATATCCTTTATTTTCCCTTTTGACTAAATTCACAACCTCCCTCATTATCCAAGGGTCCCTTACCTTGGTCCTCCTTACTTGAACATGCTCGTCCTGAATTTTCATCAGCAGGTCTTTCAGCAATTCCCACATGTCAAAAATAGACTTGCCGGATACAGCTCCTCCCAATGAACACTCGTTATCTCCTGTCTAATATGGATGTAATTTGGCCTCCCCCAATTTAGTATCCTGCCATAAAGTCCTGACTTATCCTTATTCAGAGCTATCTTAAAACTTAAGGGAGTTGTGATATTGCTTCCAAAATGGTCTCCCACTGAAAGGTCAGTCATCTGGCAAGGCTCATTAGCCAATATAAGGTCCAGTATGGTCACTTCTCTAGTTGGACTACCCATGTACTGTTACAAGAAACCTTCTTAGATACACTTACATTCTGCCTGTCTGAGCCTCTTGCTCTAAGGGAGTCTCAGTCAATATTGGGGAAGTTAAAGTCATCTATTATGACAACTCTGTTTTCATTACATTTTTCCACAATCTGCCTACATAGTTGTTTCTTAATATATCGGTGGCTGAAGGGGGAGCCTATAGTATAATCTTATCTAATCAAGTCTGCCAAACCTCAGCCCATTGGCCCATCTGATCAAGATCCCATTATAATCTGAGGTAACCCTTTTCGCTGTCCATTACGCTTCCAATTTTGGTGTCATCTGCAAATGTACTAACGGTAGCTTCTATGTCACATCCAAATCATTTATACAAATGCATCACCAAAAGTATCTCTATCGCACCACCACTAATTTACTTGGCTGAGTCCTAAAAAAATGAAAATAACTGACTGGCGATTTCTATTTTTATCTCTAATTTCCAGGATAGGCAGTTCTTTCGATTTTTACAAAGAAATAATCTTCACCCAATTTTCAGAAGTTTGCCTATTGAAGATTTGTCTGTTCCTGACATCCTGGTGTCATATGGCACTACTGTGTTCAGTAGAACAGATTAAAAATAAATCAAGCAGCTCAGAATGAAGTGCCTATGAAGTGCTGTGGACCAGTAACAAGGAACAGCTCATCTAGTTTAGAATAATATAAGCGTAAAGAGGAGGCTGTTTTCTCTGCATGACACACTGGGCCATGTAAGCAGTTGCAGTTATTGCTCAGGTCCCTGCCAGAAGGTGGCAGAAGAAGGGGAAAGCATTCAGTAGGGGACTTTCTCAGCCCCAGAAGTACTTTGAGGAGAGGAATTGGTGCCTTTGCAAGAGTTATGGGGACAGAGCCAGAAACCTCAAAAGTAGGGGTGCAGCAGAGGTGTGGAAGGAGTTGGACAAGGTTTATGTAGATATGTGGAGAAACAGCAAAAGGACCCAGAGGGGCATCCAACTTCTAAGGACCAAGGAGACTGGTCAAGAGAGAACAGATTTCTCACAGAGAGCCAGTGAGAAGCCTTGATATGTTGGAGATAATGTTCATGTTCTGAAAGGCAAGTCAGCAATATGGCTGATTCAAGTATGGATTTGAGATTGCAACAGTATTTGAAGTGTTGAGCAATGGTCATCCATTGTAAGGAGTTTATTTTTTTCAGCAAAGGTTTTTCATGAATATACTTCTATGTTTGGTGCTAGTGAAATAAATGATTACTTGACCTGGAACCTTCATGCATTCTTTGCTAGTTCATGCATACATTCATGTTAGAACACTCACTGTTCTTCTTTACGTTTTTATTATAATTTGTGATTGAAACTTTGAGCTGAGAATTGAACATGACCCTTGGACTGTGAGCAACAGCTTATTTTAAAAAGAAATAAGTAAATGGATACTTGTTTAGTAGCTGGGAAGATCCCACTCTCTGTTCTCTTCAAGGCACTCCATGACCAGTGTGTTCCTCACTCCAAAGGTCTGTTATTGAGGATGTGTTGGAGAAGGGTGGGGTTGGTGGGCAGGGGGAGAATCTCATCCAGAGGCTCTGCTTCATACAAAAATCAACATGTAACAATAGCATCAGCACAGCCTTACATTATAAGCCTTACATTACACAGCCTCATATCCTTCAGAACTCCATCAAGAAAGGAAAAAATTACATAAAATAAGTGACAGCAAAAATAAAATCAAGGTAAAACAAATCACTCCATTATTCTCTTTTAATAAATGACACTTTTTGGTCTGATATGTTTGTTTCAAATACTTGCAGCATGATTGTGGCCTAAAACTTAAAAAAAAACGGTAGTTTCCTGATTCTTTAAAAATCCATATTCCATTGGTATAGTATGTTAATAAGCAATAAATCTTCAAGTATAAGGTCCCAGTAACAGAATTTTCAAGTAGTAAATGGAGAAATCTGAGGATGTGGATTTGTTACTATGGCAGTACAAGACTGACTAACCTTTCTTTGCCGCCACTAAATTTGAAAACCTTAACTTAACCAACATGCAATTTCTGACACTCTCTTTGGTAGGATTTGTGAGCTTAATAATTTAACATATTGAGCTATAGGGAGAGGCTGAATAGGCTGGGACTATTTTCTCTGGAGCATTGGAGGCTGAGGGGTGACCTTATAGAGATTTATAAAACCATGATGGGAATGGTTAGGGTGAATAGAGCAGGTCTTTTCCCCGGGATAGGGGAGCCGAAAACTAAAGAGCATAGTTTTAAGGTGAGGGGCAAAGATTTAAAAGGGAACTAAGGGGCAATGTTTTCATGCAGAGGGTGGTCCTTGTATGAAATGAGCTGCCAAAGAAAGTAGTGGATGCTGGTACAATTACAAAGTTATAAAGACATCTGGATGGGTATATGAATAGGATGAGTTTAGAGGAATATGGGTCAAATGCTGGCAAATGGAACTAGATTAATTTACAATACCTGGTCAGCACGGACAAGTTGGGCCGAAGGGTCTGTTTCTATGCTTACAGCTCAATGAATCTTTGCTCTGAATCCTTAATTTCGAAGCACTGAGTTTTAGAAATTCAATGGTGCAACTGTATTAGCAAATCATTTATTACAATGATTTTTATTTCAAACTATAGGAATTTACTTCTAAGGTTCCCTGAAGTCCATTCATGGCAGTGCCTTTACAGAATGCAAACAAACCAATGGAATTCCTCACTCTTTAAGCTCAATCGAGTTTCCCTGGCCCAATCAGACCTGACGAAAACGTTAAAGTAAACAATACAAAAAAATTTCTAACCTTTTAAAGTTAATGAATTGAAGAGCTCATTTCCCTGAGTTCCCTTTTGCACAGTTTAATTCACAAGAGAGGTTGAATTCTTCAGAAGATGAATCTCATTAAGGAGAAGAACGCCTCCTTTGCTTTCTCCACCCTCTCCACTGAGGTTGCACCAATTATCTTGATCATGAGGCTTAACAGAGTTTCCACAAATAATTGAAACTTTAAATAAAGTCAGCACCATATCTGAAATGATTAAAGTCAAATGCATTCCTGTTGGAAGGTTCTTCAGTTTGTCAATGTAAAGTCAGTTCTTTTTTGAGTTCCCGTCTGCACTATACCAATAGTGAAATCAAGATGTTTTATTAATTTTGACATTCTTAGTAACAATAAAAGCATTCTATTTTTGTAAAACAAAATCAGCTGTCTTTTCAGAATACAATTTGACATGAACTAGGACATATACATATTTTTAAAATGATTTTTTTGAAGTGGGGAAATTTACATACATTTGGAATTTTTAAAAATTGGCCTAGATCATAACAATGAAGACATTAGACAACTTCGATATTTTAAGAAAAGATAGCCATATCACAGGAGACATTGGAAGTTGCACCATTTGTAATTTACATGGACTGATCTGTGTAAAGTGCTTTGAGAGTTTTCTAAGAGATTTTATAAGGTATAATATAATCTTTCTTTTTTAGACCCTCAGAATCTAGTATCTAACTTATAATATCTGAAATCTGTATTTTAAACTCAAAGTTTAGAACATAATCTTCAAAGCTTTTTCACACTCAAGGATAGTCTGCACTCGTCTCTTTATTCATCAGGCTTGAACTTCTCTTCATATTTTCTATTTAACACTCCTATGAAAACATAGGGCCAGAGTTTTGCCAGAGTTAGGGAATTGCCTGAATCACTGGACTTCATAGGTATGAGATTTGAGAAGATTACAGAATACTAAAAGGACTGGATAGACTGGACCTGGAGAAGATGTTTCCAACAATGGGAAAGACTAGGACATGAGGGAACAGCCTTAGCAAGAAAGGATGACCCTTCAGAACCAAGATGAGGATAAATTTCATCAACCACAAGGTGATGAGTCTGCGGAACTTGAATTTCAATTCAATTGAAAAAATGTGGAATTAAGAGTCTAATGATGACCATGAATCCATTGTCAATTGTTGGCAAAAAACATCTGGTTCACTAATGCCCTTCAGGGAAGGAAACTGACATCCTTACCTACATTCGAATCCAGACCCACAGCAATGTGGTTGACTCTTAACTACCTTCTGGGATGGGCAATAAATACTGGCCTAGCCAATGACACCCTTATCTCAAGAATGAATTTTTAAAAAGTAGGTGGATTACATCAATTGTATTTATTTCTTCTAATTGAAAGTGGAAAATTAAATACTTGGGAAAGGAGTTGTGAGCCAGCAGCTAACGAAAGCAAACCACCTGTCAGAATTAACTTAAGGTCAAGTTTAAACTGGCCTTTGACCTGAAACTCATAGACCTTCAGGAAAGAAATTAGGCTGATCACTCCTTTGGGAATAATACCATCATTCCAAGGGAAACTTTTTAAGTTATTATTTCACCTTAAGTAAAATAAAGTCCACCCCCTTTTAAGTAATAATATAAGCCAAAACATTATTGAGAAAATTGATTACAAATGTGATTTTGAAAGTCTAAGATATCTTTAGTTAAGAGCTGATGCAGGATTTTGTGGATCTCACTCATTGGTCAGGTAACTGGTAGGAACTCCCTGCAGTGTAGTAAGATTTGAAGGAATCAAGCTTCTCCTTTGCCCACCCACCCACAGCTTCGATACTAGGAAGTAGAATCACTCCTGCCAGAGGCAATCAACTAGAGGGCACAGGAACATTGCAGACATATCTAAGTGAGAGT
Organism: Chiloscyllium plagiosum; assembly: GCF_004010195.1. Lineage (NCBI taxonomy): Eukaryota > Metazoa > Chordata > Chondrichthyes > Orectolobiformes > Hemiscylliidae > Chiloscyllium > Chiloscyllium plagiosum. The sequence goes on from NC_057726.1 coordinate 31,616,128, forward strand.
GGGAGGGAGCCTTGTAGTGGGCTTTGCAGAGTGGGAGTTATGGGAGCAGTTACACACCAAAGGTGGGAGTGGGATGGAATAGCTTTCAGCAGTCCCTTCCCTTCTTGATACTGAATTTTTCAAGAGACATTGTACCTGAGAACACATCTTTCCCCTCTTTTGGAATCTCTTGGCAAACACAGCAAGGCTTGCTGGGAGGTCTTCAGGACCCATGGGAAAACCATGTAATTCCCATCAGCAGTTCACTATTATCCTTTATGGAAGGAAAGTCTGCCTTCCTCACCTGATCTGGCCTTTGAGACTCCAGATGCATAACAATGGCCTCTGACTAATCATAGTAAGCCGCTCAGTTGCATCTAACCACTACAAAGTCTGATTAAAGAAACTAAAGCTAGGAGGACCACTTGGCATCAACCAAGGCACTGAAAATTACAACAGCACACACAGCCCTGTCAGCTTTACAATGCCCTCCGCATTAACATCTGGAGACTTCTGTCAAAATTGAAAGTGCTGCCCCACTGAATAATCAACAGCACAATGGCATACTGTTGGGAGTAGGTTGCCCTTGGAGTCCTCAACAGTGACTCTGGACCTTACTAAGTCTTATGTCATTAAATCAAACATAGTCAAGGAAATCTAATCACCACCTACAGATTTGCCCCCAACCCCTCAGCTGATGAAACAACTCTCAGAAATGTTGAGCAACACCTCAAGGACACATTTAGGGTGACAAGGCACAGAATATACTCTGAGCTGGAGAACTTAATATTCATCACAAAGAGTATCTTGGTAGCATTACCATATACTAAGCTGTCTGAGGCCTGAAGTCAACATAGAACAGCACAGAACAGGCCCTTTGGCCCACGATGTTGTGCCGAGGATTAATCTTCATGTAAAATAACTTAACCTACGCACCCCTCAACTCACTGCTATCCATGTGCATGTCCAGCAGTCGCTTAAATGTCCCTAATGACTCTGCTTCCACCACCACCGCTGACAACGCATTCCATGCATTCACAACTCTCTATGTAAAGAACCTACCTCTGACATTCCCTCTATACCTTTCTCCTAACATCTTAAAACTATGACCCCTCATACCAGTCAATAAGTTTGCATTTTCCAAAATCTGCCAGCCTATGAGTTCTTCAATTTCTCTACAGCTGCTAGGGGGTCTGTAGAAAACCCCCAATGAAGAGGCTGCTCCCTTGCTGTTCCAAACTTCTACCCATACTGACTCAGTAGACAAACCTTCCTCAACAACCTTCTTTTCTGTAGCTGTGATGCACTCTCTGATTATCAACCCGAAGCCAATTCAGTTCATTTTATATGATATCAAGAAATGGCTAAAGACACCAGATGCAGCAAAAGCTAGAGGCCCCCAAAACACTTTGTCACCAATACAGAAGACTTGTACTCCAGAACAAACAATGCCCCTGGCCAAGTTGTTCCAGTACATTTACATCAATAGCATCTATTTGACAATTTGGAAAATTGGCCGGGTCTGCTCTTTCCACAAAAAACAAGGTTTGCAATGTTGATGTGTGTAAAATTGTAAAAGTGGGGGAAAGTCCATTGCATGGTCCCTTGAAAAGATTGTGTTTTTTCAGTGCTTAGCGTTAAAATTTATGTCTGAACAGCAGTTTAAAGTGCAGGTGCACATACAGCACCTGAATTGAAACATTTTGTGTCAGCATTTTTACCAAGACAAGTTTTTTCAAATTTTACCAGGCAATTTAAACCAAGCCCTCAGATACTGGAAACCTATCACATTTAAACCTGATGGTTTTGACTACTGGGAACCAATCAGACTGTAAAAAAAAATAATAAGTCATCAACAATTTAAAAGATATGGGTTTTTTGAAAATTTGGGGAAAGCTAACTGCCATTTGCCAGAGTTAAGAGTCCTAATCTCTTAAAGAGAGAAATTGGCTCTCTCAGTCATCTATGTATTTGAGAAAGCACAATCTAAGTATCTAAATAACATCAGTACTAACATCAGAGAAAGCATTTTGGATAGATGAAAATGACTGAGAAGGCATTTCGGAAAAGGACGAGGAACATTTTGGAAGACACATTCTATGTGAACTTTGAGAGACGAGGTTTGAATTTATTGCTTTGTTATATAAGTGGAACGTGTATTTATTCAAACTGCATTCTAATAAAATCTTGATTTATTCTGGATTTGGTAGTTAGAGAGAAATTGCTCAGTTTGTTAGTTATTCTGTTAATCTGTACACTGCTCGAGTTAGATAAATAAATTGTTACTTGTTGATTGTAGAGTGAGTGAAAGGATTTAATTTCATTTAACCACTCCTTTATAACAAACTGGGGGGTGAGAGGTAGACTATACCACTTGTCACACTTCTTTATCAGATTATGAGGTGAGCTTCTTTGGGTGTTTTGGTTTTAATTATCAGAGATGTGTCAATCTCTCCTTCATAATAAAAGGCAAACCCAACTCGACTGACTGCAGCCCCAATGGTTTACTTTCAGTTATCAAAGTAATGGAAGATGGTGTTGACAGTGTTATCAAGTGACACTCCAGAATAAATAGTTCATTGATGCTCAGTTTGGGTTCTGGCAGGCCTACTCAGCTCCTGACCTCATTTCAACCTTGGTTCAAATATAGACAAAAGAGCTAAATGCAAGAAGGGAGGTGAGCATGTCTACCTTTACATCAAGTCCATAATTGACCATATCATCCAGGAGCCCTTTCAAATCTGGAATTGATGGAAATCAAGGGCAAAACTAATTGGAGTCATACTTAATAGAAAGGAAGATGGTTGTGTTTAGTGGAGGCTAATCATCTTAGTTACAAGACACTGTGGCAAGAAATCCTCAGGGCCCTCGACCCAATGATCTTCAGCTGCTTCATCAAAGACTTTCTCTCCATCAGAAGGTCAGACATTCATAACTCCTCAGATTCTGAAACAGTTTGTGTTTAAATGCAGCAAGATCTGTACAATATTCAGGCTTGGTCTGATAAATGCCAAGGAGCATTTGCGCCAGACAATGACAGTTCCAACAAGATAGAATCTAACCATTTAATAGCACATCAAATGGCTTGATATTTAATAGCATTGGCATGCCTGAATTCTACCACCCACATCTCCCCATCAATATTCTGATACCATTGATATCACTTAAACTGCTATATGAATGCAATAAGTACAGCAAGTCAGAAGCTGAGAATTCAGCAGTAAGTAACTCACCTCCTGAGATCTCAAAACCATTCTAACACCAACAAGACATAAGTCAGCTGTGTAATGGAATACTCTCTACTTGCTTTGATGAAAGCAGCTCCAACAACTTTCTTAAGGAGTTTGACACTATGCAGGCTAAAGAAATCCATTTGATTACCACCCCCTCAAACATCTTCAATGGTCACTTCTTCCAGTACCAATGCACAGTGGCAACACTATGTACCATATACAAGATGTACTACAAAAACTCAGCAAGGCACCTTAGACAGCACCTTCCAAACCTATAATGTTTATCACCTGCAAGAACAAGTGATGTAGTTACATGGGAATACCACCAAATGGCCGCCATGTTCTCTTCAAGCCACACATCATCTTGACTTAGAAATATGTCATTGTCCCTTCACTTGATCAAAATCCAGGAACTCACTTCCTAATAGCTTAGTGGGTGTACTCACACCAAATGGACTGCAGCAGTTCATGAATGCAGCTCAGCACTAAGCACAACGCCCCATCCTGTGAATGAATAAAAAAAGACAATTCTAAACCAGCATTAGATTCTGGTGGGTTCAGCCATAGGGGAAGTTATCTGGCTCATTAATGAGCCTAATGACATCTCACTGGTAGTCGACAGATATCCCACATCAGCCCTGTCCGCCCTCTTCCTACCAGGCTCTCTTCCTACCAGGAGATGGCCATGGGACTTCTCCTGTGATTATATGCGACCTCCATGGTTTCTGCCTCAAATGCTACATTAACTCCAGGTCCTTAAATCACATTGCCAGACAGAAATTAAGGTCATATGCAATAAAAGAAAATCAAGTTAAAGAAATTTCTGACTAAAAAGGTACCATTTTCAGATTGCTACCTTATAGACAAAAACAATTTAAAAAGCCAGTGGTCTATTCAAATTAAATCTTTCATTTCAATTTAGTACATTAGAAAGTGAAAACATGCAAAAACATCTAATCAATATGGAACAAAACCAGCTGTAGATATATGCAGTAAAGTAGTATGGAGTGTTTTCTTCATGTTTCATGGAATAAAATGAAAGTGCTCCGAAACTTGTGTTACTTGTTTTAGTGGTTCATTCTTGCACCATCCACCACAATTGCCAACTGGTCTTAGAAATGGTCAGCATGTGCATCTGCTATTTCACTTAGATGCTTCAATAAGACTTGTAAATTTGGTCCTGCAAACTGCCTTCTGCCTCAAGCCAATTTTAAGATTCCAATGGTCAAAACAGTGCTAATTCCCCAGCAGTAGGCATAGAGCAGTCTAGCCAGTGACCTTTAAAGGACAGTTTCAGGCTGTTTACAAAAATGTTGCACTTCTATTTTCTCAAATTGCAGTTGATGATGCAAGAGAACCATGAAAACTACCCCTCTGGTCTCATCAAAGTCACCGACTGCCAGTCTCACTGTTCCGCTCAAGTTCCAACTCCTGCTTGAATGATCACTGTTTGTCCATGAGATGGAAATGAGGTCTGAGCCTCTCAATGATTTTGGTGAAGAAGTGAAGCTGTCAGCATTATTGTACTGTCCGCTGCCAGCTCAGGGATCATCAGTGATTAATGTTATGCTCTAATTGGAGGAATTACAAAATGTGTTTGTGACACAAACAAAATGGTTGCATAGGTTTTCAAGGCTTCACATGCTCCTCTGACGTACCCAGTCTTCATTCATATACCTATTGCTGATTTTTTCCAAAGGATAAGTGAATAGACTTTCCCACAGACTTTTAAGAATGTTTGTGGTAAAACATTTTAACCAGATGGCTTTATATTAAAAAAATGTTGCAAATAGTTTCCAGATCAGCTGTCACTTTATACTTCAACTGTTTCTGTTTTTATTATAAACAATTGTGTCTGATTGTGTTGCTGTCAATGCCAAAGTGCTTATCTTTTCATAATCTATAAATTCCTTCCTGCTTTTCTTTTCAATCACACCTGCCAAGCAGATTTCCAGTATCTTTTCATAATTAGCCACAACACACAACTATGATAAATGTACAGGCAGCAAATTCAGATGTCTGTAAGGCTGAAACAGCAATAAAAAGTTCTGAATTTTGTAAAATGCTGCTGCAGTTCCAAAAATTGTGAAGATTATAAAGTTCAACTATCGCAAACATTTTGTGCATAAGCTTCTGTAAGATTCTAGTCTCTGGATATAACCATTAAAAAAAATCTGTTTTGTCAATTTCAAAGATTTTTGGTAAACTAGTTTTAATGCTCCTTTTTAGGTTCCTTCATTACCTTAGATTGAAGAACAAAAACATAATCAGCTGCCAAACTTTCTGATGCTATTCTTGATCCAATCTGAAAACAGAAAGGTTCAGATTATTCAATTTATGTCATTTTAACCTCAGCACTGAAGTGTTGATTGAAAATTTAGCCTAAATAGTTTAATTTATATTCTAATTCCTGTAACTTTTTTTTGGCAAACACCAAGCCTCCACTCAGAAACTGACTGTCACATTCCAGTGATTCTTTTAAATGCATTTTATTTTGAGGCTATAGTAAGAAGTTAGACCAACAGGGAAACCTCAAAATGTGAAACTCTAATTCAATTCCACAACTGTGTGTGAAGACACTGACTAAAAGTTTAGCAATGCCCCGTGGGCTGTGAAAAATCAGATGTGTTGTGCCAGGACATATGGTCCAGCATCAAGCGCAGAGAGATCATGGCACAGGGCTGATAGCAGTTTAGTTGCTCAACTGCTCTCCATGTCAGAGTCAGAGACAGCATTAAAAAGTCATATCCACAAAAAAAGTACATATGGCACAGATTGAATAAGATAACAGTATCAAAATTCACTGTTTTTACTTTATAATGAGAAAACAGACTGAAACTATGTACATTAGGTTTAAGATTGTTTCAGCTTACTTGGGTGAGAATCGAGGCTGCAGGATAGTGAGGTAACTGGGCATAGAACTGTGGTACAGGATGTCATTCAAGTGGGGTAAGTAAAAAGGGAAGGTAGTAATAGCAGGGAACAGTAAAATGAGGGAAGTGGTACTGTTCTCTGCAACAAACAGCCTGTGCTGTCTGCCTGATCCCTGGTACTTTCCCAGCTTACCACTATGTGGTACTGGTTTGATGTAATTTGCTACCACTAACCTTCCTTTGTCTATGTTTTGACTTGGATCACTCTCGCTGTTAGTACTAAAGGACATACTACATAAGGTCTCTATAGAAGACACACTGTTCTCAGATAACAAGAAGATGTACTTATGAGTACTACAATTGGTCAGGTTTAATTACTAGGACTTTAGAAGTTGGTACAGATACATCACATCCTTCCAAAAGCTGGAGTAAAAGCCTTGTCTCCATTTACAAACAGTGAGTGACTTCAATAGAATGGGTGGTGCCAATTTAACATGAACATTGTCCCATTCAGAATCATTACTTTATACAAAAGAAGTTTCCTATTGTGGCAGAATCTAGAACGAGGGATCAATCCTTTTAAAGCAGACTTGAGGAGATTTTCTTTCTCGCAAAGGATTGTGAGCCTCTAGAATGCTCCTCTTCAAAGGTGTTAAAAGCAATTTCTATGATTTTTTTTAAGGCAAAGGTAGGTAGATTCCTGATAAGCAAAAGATGAATGGTTATCAGAGATACATGAGCATGTACAGTTGATGTTACAGTCAGATCACCCATGATCTTACTGAACAGTGGAATAGGCCCCAAGAGCCCTATTGCCTATACCTGCTCTGAACTCGTATGCTCATATTTATGTTCACAAGATGATCTGATCAAACAGCCAGATCCATGGATTTTCTACTTTATTGTCACTCACTGCATAAAACAATAAGTTACATCATATAAGCCAGGCTAACGAGTTTAAAAAGTCCAAAGCCAATAAAGTTGCAGACAAACAAATATGAACCACCATATAACACGACACAATAACAGTATTTGCATTAATTCAAATTTTGGATCACTAAATACCCAGTTCAGGCGGCATTCAGCAGAGCATAGCCCTATATTTTGTTATATTCTGTGTGAAATGTTTGCATTTGTGCTTGTGTTTTCTTTTGTGCATACATGAGTAGGGATATCAGTGTGATCACTTCAAAAGGTTTCCACAATAGTCCTTTATCAATAATTGAAAATAAATTTGAACATATACTGGAACATGTAATTGAAATGTGTGATATAATTCATTATTCTATTAAGAAGCCATCCACAATCTGCTCCTGCTGAGGATCTAAGTTCCTTGTACTAATTTGTGTTACTTCAGACATTTTTTCTTGCGTCTAATACAACAGGCAGCCTCCATAGACAATCCCTGCACTCCATTGACTGAACCAAAATGTTGTGTGTACAATATCTGCAATGGTATGTCCTCAGCAAACAACATACTTGCTTTTTGTTTATTGAATTACTCATAGGATTTCTATTCTGCACTTTGTCACTTCAGGAAATGACTAATATCAGTCAATTCAGACAGCAAGCTAACAACTAAACGAACAGCTGGAGTCATTCACAGAAGTAAGTCAATATTTGACATTATCAGTCAAAAGATCCTCTTGAATTGAACACAAGTGCTTTTTTGTAGAAATGCATGGAGCAGAGAGTAGCAAATCTGATATACAGACATGAAGGATAAATTTTTTGAAGACCTAAATCAAGTTTGCAAATCATTTTAGGGCAGCAGATTAAACAGACTGATTTGTGACAAATTGAAATGTTACCTGTGCTCTAGAGTTGGATACCAATGTAAACTGTTCACAGGTTTGCTGACCACACAAGCTTTTACTCCTATACTGCCAATAGCATTCAGAGATTGGATGCATTTGTATGTAAACCTCCTACATTTCTATCACAGATCTAAGTTTTGCATTGTGTGTACCATGGTAAATACATTTTTGTGGAAATCCAAAAAAGGAACTGTTACAAATTTTCATGTTAATTTACTTCACTGAAAGTATAAGAAAGAGAAAACAGAATACTACTTTGTTCTTCAGGAACTTTATCATGTAATAAAAGTTGAGCTTCACCACAGGCTCAAAGAAATCAATTTAAAATACTTTGTGCTTTTTATTCTCGTGGTTACGTGCCTATTTGGCTCTGAAACTGAACAATGGCCCAGCAGATACAATGAACTTAAAATACCACACAGGGAATAGGCATTATTTGCAAAGAACCACACCAAAAAAACATGTGGTCCCGTATGGTTTTATAAAATTGCTTCTGATAGCAGCTCTTTTGATCAGTAAATCAGATTTGTGAAAGTCTAACAAATTTCAGCACGAGCAGTCTCCAGAAAATTATAGCTGCAATGTGACAGGATTTCATTAAAATTCATCATTCTACTAGAAACAACTGTGACAGTTTCAAGCACTATAGTACAGCATATAAACAGAATGTGCTCTTTTCAAAATAAATTGGAATAGAACAAAACATGGTCTGTTTTGAGGTAGTATTTCTATTCAGTGGCATAATTCCATCCAGCTTTCCTTAATTTCCTTCCACAGCTGTTCATCTCTAAGCATCTTCCGCTGGAGAGTTGATAAACTGGCCAGATGTATGACTTCCAACGCAAATAGGAATGGCAATTCATGACTAGACTATGAACAAGGATAGTTCTGCAGGATATAGCATTGTATGCCACACAGCAATCTGACCAGTCTGATGCCCAATAACTTGAAATATTTAGTATCATGACGTTGGTTCTGTGACCATTTAAACATGAAGAAAATATCCTATACATTCTGGAGAAACTCAGCTGGGTCTGGCAGCATATGTGCAAAGAAAGCAGAGTTGATGTTTCGAGTCCGTTAACACTTCATCAGAACTTGAGTCACCAGACCATAAACCTGAAACAGAAACTCTGTTTTCTTCCTATGTGTGCTGCCAGACCTACTGAGTTTCTCAAGCAATTTCAGACTTTGTCTCTGATCTCCAGCACCTATAGTTCTTTATGTTATTCTAAACATTCTGGTGCTCCTGAAGTACTCTATTATGCAGCCCTCTTTGAAAGCCATCGTGAATATTCAGAAACATCACAAGATTTCCCCAAATTGAACAAAAATGTTAAATGTCAAGGCACAATTCAACTACCTGTAAAGGTACTTGATTGATTCCAGGTTAATCCTCATTCCTTTATATTTGGACTTTCTCTGATGTCAGTCGCAAACACATGGTGAGAGTGTAATGGAACCTCTCTGCTAGGAGGTAGACTATATGGTCAAAGCAGGTCATTCTTAGCTCAGTCTCCAACCACAGAGCACTCAGCTTTCAACATGTCTATCTTACATCAGCAGCAAGAGGGATAAAAAGATTAAGAAGGTAGTTCTCTCAGAATAAGTAAAAATGTGTGGCATTTTGTGTTTGATTTATTTTTGGGGGGAGTTTAGTGAATGATTTGGCCTTTTGCACTTTGGTATTGGAGTTGAACTGCAATCTTTTCCTTTTGGTGAGTTGTTCATGCCTATCCAGGAGAACTTAAAAAGGTATCAGCTACAAAGCAACCAAACCCCAATCCAGGGTGCCTAATACCATTAGGGTTGAGGTAAAAGACAGTGAAATAGATACACTTATCAACTTCGCCATATTCTAGTGTATAGTCTGCATGGTGGAGCAGGATGAGGTGCGCTCGCATTTTTCTTGCACAATTTATTCAGATAAAGCCCTGATATCAGGACCCTAAAGAAAGAAGGTAGTTTGATGTCACTACAGCCTGACATGTTATGAACAATCCAATTCTTTTATGCTGGGCTGTTTGACAATCTCTCTATCCAGCCTGTCCTTTAACATAGAGATCTATAGAGATTTGGTGACAGAGCCTGGACAAAGTGCTGACTCTGGATTAGCTGACAAAGGCCATCGGGTCCTTTAGATAAATGAATACCAGCTACCTGATGAAGGAGCAGTGCTCTGAAAGCTAGTGCTTCCAGATAAACCTATTGGACTATAACCTGGTGTTGTGTGATTTTTAGCTTTGTCCACCCCAGTCCAACACTAGCATCTCCACATCAGAACTCCAAAAAGTGATAGTTAACAAGTAGATTGTATTACGTTGGATGAGATCTGAACCTGCAGGAAATGAATGAGTCTATGTTTCTGGCCGGCAGCATGTCTGAAGCCATGAAGGAAGGTATCATCACCCTCATCTACAAACAGTAAGGGGAGTCGGTAGAAATCTGAAATTGGCAGATGATTTTGTGGCTTAATGTGAAATAAAATTTCTTTCCAAGGACCATCATCAAATAAGTATAGCCCTGGTCTGGAGGTGGTGATCCATGTCCATACCTCTGCTGCCCCTGGGTCTGACAGCCATGCGCCACTCAGGGATCCTGCTATGTGTAAGAGAGGGGATTGGATGCTCACAAAACTAGATGATATATGTCTCCAAAATGGGGTTTCAGGAGGTAATCTTAATTTGATTCAACTGTTCTCAAGAAACATCAGTTGCTCAGTTTCAATTAATAGATAAGAATAGTTATGTTGCTGGTTCCTTTAGAACTAGCAATTATATACCAGTTACATAAATGGTAAATCTGAACAGGAACACTTTATAGCCAATGCTCACACATCCACAACTGGTTCTAAACTGGACCAAAGCTCTCCAATATAGGTTTGAAAACAACAAAGGGTAAGAGAAAAATCTGGCATGATCATCCCATTTTCTCAAACACTATCCATCAATAACTGTACTAATCTGAAATCTAGAAAACACTATAGCAGTGCAAAGATGAGCCGATGCTCAATACAGGCACAATGGATACTACAGGAGATGTGTGCAGTTAATTTCTTTTTCCCTTATAACACTGTAGTTGTTATAAAGGTTTGTGTTGCATGACAAATAGTGAATCCCAAACACAGAGGGATTTACAAAAGGACTTCCAGAAACAGTAGGGTCAATTTTAACCCTGTCGACTCACTAGAGATCATGGAATTTCAAACAAACACAGGCAATTATCCACTAACGTTCTGTTGCTTTAACTTGGATTCAATTTTAACCTGTTCTTCACACTCACACTGAAAACTGACAGGGTCTATCTTTAAGGCTGTACATCAAACTCTTATTACATCATTGGTGCACAATTGTTGTTTTAAATGGAGGCCTGGACAGGAGAGTTCTTCTAGGCTTCACACGAAAATTAAAGACTGTGATGTCCTAGGCTCCCAACCAAGCCAATCACAAAGTCCTCCAGAAACTATCACTCATGTCCTCAACCACTTACCTGAGTCGTGGACAGCAAACTCTTGGTGCTCCACATTTGACTCCCAACCATAAATGCTGGCTATCTTAAAGTGTGCAAGTAATTGGAAAAACACTGTTAGAATGGCGGCACGGTGGCTCAGTGGTTCGCACTGATACCTCACAGTGCCAGGGACCCAGGTTCGATTCCAGCCTCAGACAACCATCTGTTTGGAGTTTGCATGTCCTTCTCGTGCCTGTATGAGTTTCCTCCAGGTGCTCCGGTTTCCTCCCACAATCCAAAGTTGTGCAAGTCAGGTGAACTTGCCATGCTAAATTGCCCACAGTGTTAGGTGCATTAGTCAGGGGTAAACGTAGAGTAGAGGAATGGGTCTGGGTGGGTTACTCTTCGGAGGGTCGGTGTGGACTTGTTGGGCCAAAGGGCCTGTTTCCATACTGTAGGGAATCTAGTCAATATCCACTGAGGATTTATGCTAATCAGCCACTGAAGATCTGGCAATCAATGTGTGTCATACTTTGGCCTGAGAAAGGTCACTGGTTGCGAAACATGAACTCTGTTTTTGTCTTCAAAAACCTGTTGAATTTCTCCAGCACTTTCTGTTTTGTTCCAGGACAAAGAACCTCTCTTGATTGGTGTCCAATCCTCCATCTTCAATATTCACTGTCTTCACCAATGCAGCAAGTTACAGAAGCTTCCAAACTCATGACCTCTATACAGGGCTGTGAAGGATAAGGACAGCACTTATTTGGGAACACCACCATATACAAGCTCCCATCCAACCCACACGCCATCCTGATTTGGAGCTACATTGCTGCTGCTAGTGTAAAATCTTGCTAATAGTCTACTATATGGACTGCTATGGTTCAAGAAGGCAGGTCACTCAAGGACATTAAGGACAGGCAACAAATGTTGGCCTTGCCAGCAACATCATAAAAAATCTAATATTGTTCAAATTACCATAATCCCTCAATCAATTCCAATAACTTCTACCACTCAGCTCTCATATGTAACACTTAAGTGTTTTATCTCTTCCATACATATTTAGTACTGTTCGAAGCTTAACCCAGATTCCATGGCTTACATCAACTGCCAGTCACAGCAACATCAGTCAGACAGATATACAACACATACAGACATATTTTACACCTTTTTGCAAGCCAACAGGAGGCAGGAACAAACCAGGAGCAGAAAGAATATGATGCTCACCATTATTGGGATGGCCATTGCTGAGGGTATAGCCAGTGACAAAGCTAAAACATCTGACAATGTTAGCATTCTCATAACTGATTCTCTTCCCCATATTCCCCACCCCTATTCCACACACCTGCATTTAAAAGCTCCATATGGCGTCAACATGCATAGTTTCCCCTGCTACAAACCAGGTTCGATTCCAGTCTCAGCAATTTTTTTTGGAGTTTGCACATTCTCCCCGTGTCTGTGGGGGTTTCCTCCAGGTGCTCCAGTTTCCTCCCACAATCCAAAGATGCGCAGGTTAGTTGAACTGGTCATGCTAAATTACCCATAGTGTTCAGGGATGTGTAGGTTAGGTGCATTAGTCAGGGTTAAATGTAGGGTAATAGGGAAGGGAAATGGGTCTGGGTGGGTTACTATTTGGAGGGACGGTGTGGACTTGTTGGGTCGAAAGACCTGTTTCCACACTGTAGGAATTCTATGACAAACAAATGCTTGTGCATTTTTCCCTTCATATAATCAACATGTGCCATGTGACCAAGCAACAGACTGAATTAATGAGCACATAGTGTCATCACTTGATTTTTTACTCACAGCCATCAGCTCAGATACTGTGTATATGGTTTCAGTAGATGGTAATACAGCAAGGATGAGTTATTGCAAACAACATGGTAAGAATAAGTTAGGTGCCTACTCCTCAGAGGGTAGGATCACACATAGAAGACGACTCAGACAAAGACTTTGGTGGAGTGTCCGACAGGAGTGCTTTATTTTATTATTCACGGGATGTTGGTATCACTGGTCAGGCCAGCATTTGGGTCTGTAGTCACGTGTAGGCCAGACCTGGTAAGGACAGCAATTCCCTTCCCTAAAAATTCTTGTTGCACTGAAAAGATTGCAGAAAGCCTGCAAATGTCAAAGAACATGGAGGAGTTGAGTATCAAATTGAGCAGTATTTGAGAGCTGATGTTTTAGTTTCCATTACAGCACAACAAACCACTACCCAATATCTGTTCGCTGCAGTGTGGAAACTTCTATCAGCTATCATGGTTGTGGGTTATACTGTGCAAAGGGACATACAGGATAACACAGCAGCCCAGAAATCTGTTCTCTCAATAGGTTACTATGATTGTTCAGCTACTGCTCCAGGAAAATGCTGCCATGGGCCACAAACTCTCTCAGGCTGACAGCATTCATTTTTCTACCACAGCAACACTGCAACTTAGTTGCTTGTCAACAAAGCCACCCAGAATGCTACTGCCCAAGCTGGGCTGATACAACAGGCAGCCAGGCCTTCCAGACTCATGATGATCATTTTCTAAAGCCATCTGCAGTCTCCCCGTACTGAAACACAAGTTTTCCACCATCCATGCTGTGATCATTGAGATCGCACTAGAATAACCAAAGTACAGCGAAGACAGCCATTAACAGAATAGCTCAGTTGGTTAGGTGGTTGGTTTGCAATGCAGACTGATGCATTGGTTCAATGTATGGGTGGGTTCAATTTTGACAGTGACTGAGGTCACTATGTAGGTCCTTCCTTCTCAACCTTGCCCATTGCCTTGGGCAAGGTGACCCTCAGGTTAAACTTGACACCGGTTATCTCTCTCTCTAATGAGAGAGTGGGCCTTGGGGACTTGGCTATTTGACTTGAAAAGGTTGCCATTTTTATGTGGCACTGGTACCAGTCCTGAGGCAGGCAGGAGTAATACCAATGGGACAGGCTTGATCTGAACCAGGATGGCTGCTGGTGCCTCAGAAAAAGTGTAAATATGGAGTTGACATAGGTTGGGGGAATCAAAAGGGATGCCATAAAGTCATAGAGACGTACAGCATGGAAACAGGCCCTTTGGTCCAACTCATCTGGCATAAATACAAACATGGCAGGGAAGGAAAGCAAAAGAATAGCATAAGAAAGGACATTGATGAAAAATGAATAAGTAGTTATAGAACAAGGTTTTAAAAAGATATTGAATGATAAACTGAGAGAAAATTATTTTATAAATGAGTTAAATATCTTCAAAGCAATATACGTAATAAATGCAGTTGGAGGCAATTATGCATCGGCGAGGCATCAACCATAGTTATGATTACGGAGATATGGCTACAGAAAATCATAACTGAGAATTAAACATTGTATGTCATGCCATGTATTGAAAATATAGAAAGGGAAAGAGGGAAGTGGATAGTATTACTTTTCAAGGATAATGGAAAAAAAGGAGATGCAGCAGAATTACAAAAAATAATATCTATTTGGATGGAAACATTAAATGATCGATTTTTTATAGACATAGCCTATAGAAGTAAAGAAAAATATAATAATGACTAGTCAGCATGGATTTCACAATGGAAAGACTTAACTAAATCATGATTTTGTCATTTCATGCAACGCCTAGAATGTGTCATAAATAGACAAGACAGAAGATACTGAACTTCCTTTCGTGATAGATGGAAATTATCCATTTTAATCGTATATCAGTTGTTGAGAGAAGGACATTAATCACTCACATTGAAACTAAGCTACAAAGATTCTTGACTTGGTCTCTCCCGTGCCTGTAAGTTTTGCTCCTCACGATAAAAATTAAGAAAACTGGTTATTGTGGTATGTGTTGATAGAAGGATGTTGCAACTATTCTTCCTTCCTGAATTGGAACTGAGGGCCTGTTTAGTTTACAGTGGTAGAACAAGAACCTCTAATATGACTTAACAGAAAGTGGCTATGATCTTTAAAACGTTGTTTGTTGAACGATAGTGATTAGTTACAAATTATAATAGCTAGTTAAACATTGTTACTGAGACTTTTGGCAAACACAGGTGACACCTCTGTCCCCTTCAAGATCAAGAGTTATTCTCCCAAATTCTCACCCAAGATAATACTACTTCATCTGATTAGGTAGAGCTTAGTGCAGGCTCCAACATTAACCCTTTCAGAACCTTTGCAATCCACAACATTTCTCTCCCAGGCTTATTTTCCCATAGTTAACATGTGCACATTCATGTACATAATTACAGTAACCATAATCATATCTCTCCTCTAAGTTTTTGAAGTGACTGGAGGTTTTGCAATTCTTCCAGAGCACAGTTTCTTTGGATGTGAATGACTGGAATGTCCTTGTCTTTAGGACTGTTGACATTGATTCTGATCTTGACCTTGTGTAGTCTGTAAACTGTCACTCTTCTGGATCACTTGGATATCCTTTGCGAAGATGTTACTCGTGTTAATCCACGTGGTTGACCCATATACTCTTTGTGGGACCTTAATCTCATGAATCTCTTCAGCATAGGAACTCTTCCTGGATGAATTAATGCCTATAATGCCACTTGGGAGATTTTAACCTTATGAATTTCTACTGATCGTCTCTTGACAAGTTGGATGACAAGTATGTTCTTGGACCAGTTGTTCTCTGACTGTCCTCTCTTTGAATAATCTTGGCATAACTTGTACAAAGTTAAAAATCATACAACACCAGGTTACAGTCCAACAGGTTTATTTGGAAGCACTAGCGTTTGGATCACTATCCTTCATGAGTTGGTTGCGCGCTCCAAAATCTAGTGCTTCCAAATAAACCTATTTGACTATAACCTAGTGTTGTGTAATTTTTAACTTTATACACCCCAGTCCAACACCAGCACCTCCAAATCATGGCACAACTTGGCTTCTCTTGATCTGTTTGCTGCTTCTTAGAATGAGTGAAACAGCTGCTACCACAGAGACATTGCGGACAAGATATTTGTGCAAACTCAAAAGCGAAAAGAGCTAATTATAAATCATATACAAAACCCTGTTAGGCCCCACCTGGCATATTGTGAATAGATCCAGGCACCACACTTTAGGAACAATATATTGGCCTTGGAGGGAGTACAATGCAGGTTTACAGGAATAATACCTGGATTTCAGGGTTTAGGTGATAAGGAGGCATTATACAAATTATGGCTGTTTTCTCTAGGTCAAGGGGTGACCCAGTCAAAATCTTTAATATATTAACAGGAAAAGACAGGGTTGATAAAGATAAACCATCTCCACTGGTTGGAAATTCTAGAACTAATCAGCACAGTCTAAAAAGGAGGGCCAAACCTTTCAGGAGAGTTGTTAGGAAGCACTTCTACAGGCAAAGAGGATTGTAGAAATTTGGAACTCACTTTTAGAAATGGAAGTTGATGCTAGATCCATAGTTAGTTTTAAATCTGAGATAGACATGTCTTTGTTAAGCAACAATAATAAGGGACATGGACCAGAGGCAGGTATACCAGGCAACCCTGATTTCATTGAATGGTAGAACAGGCTGAAGGGGCTGAATGGCTTACTCCTGTTCCTATATATATATTCTCAATTCTTTTATGCTCTTTGTGCTGTACAATGTTTGTAAAATACTAGTAATCTGGAGATGAAAGTATTATGCATCCTGGACAATGGAACTTCATATCTGCAGCAATAACCTTTGTTTCTTTTGCCATGATATTTGATCAGATAAGACAGTGACACTGGCTCCTGTATGTGAATGAATGACAGTGACACTGATGGAAACAGGTTCTGTCACACTTGATTTGTGTGGATCACAAATTTAGCCTCGGAATGCATTTGCTATCTTTTCTGACACTGGTGTTTCTATCTCATTATCACCTATATATGACTAGGCATTCATTTTTTGCTGCTCTGAAACCATACCTTACTTCCATATTTCCTCTGAACGTGACCTACAGTTTGAGAAATGGAGCATTATTTTGCAATATTTGGGCACTGCCCATATGTGAGAGACTTAGTAGCTGCAATTTGGCCCACTTTTTGTTGGTTTATTATGTGTTTCTTTAGAGTGTTCATTCCTTATAAAGTGCATAAGTTCTGTAGTTCTCCCATGATATGGTTGATATTTCCTCTCCGGATTTGTTTGTGAATGTTCCTGGTTAATGCCTCCAACAAAATCTAAACACCATTCCAGTCGAAAGAAAACTGACTTTGGAGAAAGCTGCTCCATATCTGAAGAACAGTTTTCTCCCAGATGTTTTCTACTTGGACCCTCTCTGATATTAAATCTTGAGGGTAGTATTGCTTCTTCTATAATGTCTTCTTGATGTGATTATTTGTTGTTCTTAATTTACAGCTTTTAAATTCTGCAACATCACATTTGTTGAAAACTTTTATTTCTGTAATCAAAACAACTATTTTATTTCCCTGCCTTTAAAGATTTTAAATCGCACAGTTTAGCAAAGCTAATTATTTTCTTTTATTCAATGCTTTAAATTCTATTAAATAGTTACACAAAATGAATTTACTGCTTACTGGGTGTTTTGTGTTTGAAATGGTGGTTTTCTGACTTCTGCAGGCAAAATGGAGCTTTTTTTTATTTTTCCATGGGCAAAAATGGAGGTTTTCTATTTTTCCGTGGGTAAAATGGATGTATTCCACCTTTCATGGCCTAATACACAATGTACATCCTTTTTTGAGAGATTAAAGTATTTCCCCTTGCCCAACATGGATTTTTAACTTTACTCATGGTACTTCAATACATTTGCTTCCTAGCCAAACCTCAACACGGGAATGGTCCTAAAGATGTTTGTTTCCTGATGGAATCTGTAACTGCCATGTCTGACTAGTCTACGCTTTCTCTAGGCCACACTGCCTTTACTGTGCAGGTCTGGAGTAAATTCTGTATCTCCCTTGTTGGTCTTTCCCTGAGTTCCTGCTGACTGCTTATTTGTTCAAGCACTCACAGCTACTGACTGTATGAGTAATTGTTAAAGTGGTGAAGTCTTTAAAGCTATAAATTCATTTGGGTTTCTGGAATTTTTTTTCTCCTGAGTCCAATGCATATTTTTTCATCTTTGTACCTTGTTTAAAGAAACAATGCCCACCACTGATCACCTTGTGATATTTGTGGATAGAAGGACGCTGCCACAAATCTTCTTTCCTTGGCTCGTTTACATTGGTAAAGGAATTATCACCAGAGAGCAGTAGCACAAAGATGCTCTTTTCTAAACAAGATATAGTTTACTTAATGATTAGGTACAAGTTACACTCTCTAGTTAGGCATTATTACCATGGACTATTAGGAAACATAGATGACAAAACTTTTCTTTAATGGGAAACTGGGAGGAATGTGCGTTAGTTCAGTGTTGCTGTGAAGCAGTCTGGGAGGAGCTTATAGAATGTAGACTGGGAAACCAGACCAGAGCAAAAACGCAGCAGCAGTTGGAGATAAAAAGAAAACAATGGCAGAGAGCCCCTTTAACCTGTTCCTAACGGTCAGATTTGAAGTGTGAATCACAGAAAAAAACAGGTAAATGTTAGGCGAGTATTTGACCAGTTGTTATTTTGATTGGTCAAGTGGTTTAAACTAGGAAGAGATGTTATTGTAGCCAAAGAGTACAATGAGAAATTCACATTTAAAATGTATAACATTCAAACTAATTAATTAAATAGCATAGGGATGGCTGAGGAGGCAATGTGTGGCAGCTGTAGTATGTGGGACCAGCAGATGACTGATTAAAAAGTGACATTACTGATTATGAAGTTAAATTGTCAAGAAAAGAAAAAGAGCATTTAAAGGTATATAAAAAAAGAGCAGCTAAAGTGAGTATAAGACCTTTGTAGGATACAACTAGGGTTTGACAACAGGAAACAGGGAAATTTAAACAAACATTTTGATTTGGTTTTGACAGGGGAGGACACTGTAAACATTTCAAAGATACAGGATAAGCAAGGTACTAATAGAAGGAAAGGTCTTGAAAAAGTCTCTATCAGAGGGTCAAATTAGTTGACAAACTAATGAGACTGAACGCAGACAAGTCACCAAGACCTGACAGACTGCATTTGCAGGTTTTAAAGGAAATGGCTTCAGAGATCAGTTGAAATATTCCAGATATCACTGAATTCTGGGAGAGTTCCAATACATTTGAAAACTGCTAAAGTGATGCTGCTGTTGAAGATGGGAGGGAGGCAGAAAGCAGCAAAGTAGAGGCCAGTTAACCTAACATCTGTTATTATTAAGGCAGAAATAGCAGACCATTTGGAGTAGCTTAACAGAATCAAACAATAAAGGTGGCAGTTCAAAGGAGATGCACTAAGCTGATTCCTGGGATTCCTGGGATGCACAGTTTGGCTTATCAAGAATGGCACAACTGGTTAAGCTTAATTCCATTACAGTTTAGGAGAATGAGAGGTGACCTTATTGAAACATACAAGATTCTGAGGGAGCCTGACAGCGTAGATGTTGAGAAGATTTTTCTACTCATGGGTAATCTCGAACTGGGGAAATGAAACAAAGTATGCCGAAATGCAAATGAATTGAGTTGCTGAGTACACTCTCAGTGTGTTACATATCCGGAATGCCCTACTCCAGGGAGATTGTTGAGGTTAGATCACTGAAAATATCTAAATAGCAAGCAGATTGATTTTTGAAATATTGAGAAGTTGAGGGTTATGATGAACTTGGGGAAGCGAGCTGAGGCCCCGGCAGATCAACCAGGCCTTTGTATAATGTTGGGCAGGCTTGAGAAGCTGAATAACCTACTTCTGCTCCTATTTCTTATGTTCACAATCCAGAGCCCATCTTCCAATTTCCCCATCAAAGACTGTGTGACATCAACATAATACAACAGTAACTATTTAAGAACCATGTGCTTATATAAACCCCACAGTGGCAGGCGAATGGGGTATCTTTTCAGTTGTTGAATTTTTGTTCAGCTATACAAAATTAAGACAGCCTTTTTCCTAGAGCACTGTTACCAAAATGACAACAATGGCATCAATCTACATGCAATGCTGATTGGCATCATGATGCATCTCTTCTGTATACATAAACAACCACTTAGTACATTTGCAGCACAAATGTACCACCTGGTGCAATTCATCCCTTAAGTATCACATACACATTGTAGCTAATCAACAGGCACTAATAATCCCAATTTCTCACATCTCTACAACCTACAGCCTGCTCGAGTAATAGTAAAGCATAGCACAGTAAATAAACTAACATAACACAGGGTTCATTTGGTCTTTATGTATTGTATGATTTTCACTCCATAGACTTCATTCTAAATAGATAATAATTTGCAACTCAAATTCAATAATCAGGAACAACACATTTATAGAATTGCAATATTGATGTTTCAGTCTTGTGTTCTAATTTCAGTTAATAAATCACTTTGAGGCAGTCACAATAATTAACTGCAGAAGTATTAAATGATTGATGCATTTCCATAACTGATTGTCATAGACCTCCACCCACACTCAGCACCTCAAGGAGTTGTGATGATGATGGAAGGAACATATGCATACTGATTTTCCAACATAGTTTGCTAATAGGAGATTAATATACATTTCATGGGTTTGTGTGAGTCTTATAAAGTATTATAACTTGTGAAGTTTGCTTTACCACAGCACACAATGAATCCTACTGAAGAGGCAATAATTAAATATGACAGGTTTGCAGTTCAGCTAATTAAACAGTTTGACTCTGGAAGAGACGCCAGGATGGCTCGAGGTGTAGTCTTCATTTTAATCTAGAGCAAGAAGCTTTTTTTATTGAGCACACTAGCACATAAACCCTAAATCTGACTTGCCATGTCTAGCATTGTATCTTGGAGAAAGTATCTTGGAGAATGCTGGAGATCAGAGCTTAAAAATGTGTTGATGGAAAAGCGCAGCAGGTCAGGCAGCATCAAAGGAACAGGAGAATCGACGTTTCGGGCATAAGCCCTTCTTCAGGAATGAGGAGGGTGTGCCAAGCAGGCTAAGATAAAAGGTAGGGAGGAGGAACTTGGGGGAGGGGCGTTGGGAATACGATG
>NC_057726.1:31637485-31641706 GCF_004010195.1 Chiloscyllium plagiosum
CTGGAGAAATCTGAGTTCATCCCTTGTGGTTGGAGGGTTCCTAGGCGGAAGATGAGGCGCTCTTCCTCCAGGCGTCGTGTTGCCATGGTCTGGCGATGGAGGAGGCCAAGGACCTGCATGTCCTTGGCAGAGTGGGAGGGGTAGTTAAAGTGTTCAGCCACGGGGCGGTACTGCATCCGCTGCACCCGATGTGGCCTCCTATACATTGGGGAGACAGGCCGCCTACTTGCGGAACGTTTCAGAGAACACCTCTGGGACACCAGCACCAACCAACCCAACCGCCCCGTGGTGGAACACTTTGACCACCTCCCACTCCGCCAAGGACATGCAGGTCCTTGGCCTCCTCCATTGGCAGACCATGGCAACATGACGCCTGGAAGAAGAGCGCCTCATCTTCCGCCTAGGAACCCTCCAACCACAAGGGATGAATGCCGACCTCTCCGCCCCCACCCCCTCTTCGGCCTATCACCCTCACCTTAACCTCCTTCCACCTATTGTATTCCCAACGCCCCTTCCCCAAGTTCCTCCTCCTTACCTTTTATCTTAGCCTGCTTGGCACACCCTCCTCATTCCTGAAGAAGGGCTTATGCCCGAAACGTCGATTCTCCTGTTCCTTTGATGCTGCCTGACCTGCTGCGCTTTTCCAGCAACACATTTTTAAGCTTAGCATTGTATCTTTTCTCAAAACAAATACTTACCTACCTACAAGAATAAGAAAGTCAAGGTCAATCAATATTACCTTAGCTGACAACTATTCCTTTAAGGGCAGAGAATTTAGATTCATACTCAAAAAGCTAAGTGAAATTAAGCAGATGCTTGGTTAGCCAGGTATTTACAAAACAATAAGAAATGTCAATATGAACCATAAGCAATAGTTTCAAAAACCAACAATATCTACCATGGAGAACACCATGATAGATTTTAATTTCCAGTTCAAATAAACTAATTAGTCCAAAAAGATAAATTTCTGATCATTATTAATAGGGCAGTAACAACCTCTGAATTGAGATCTTTATTACCTCATCCTACAGTCAAAATGTCAAGAGAAATAAAAAACTAGGAACGAACAAAATTCTGCAGAGCCACCATTCGACTGACTAGACCAACAAAACTGGAGCACTGTAGATGTTTACAATCTGGAATGCCATGATCATGCCATCTTGATGTATTTAATGCACAGCAGCACTGCCACTTAGGAGTTTAATATTTGAATTGAAGTCTATATTGGCCAACAGATGGAATATATTGAATGTTCTTCACTGCAGTACTAAAATGCACTAAGCTGAATGAAAATGACAGCAGTCATATTAAAGATTAACTGTGCAGCAGCTGAATAAAGCTTTTTGTGGTTCATACTTTAACAGAAAGGCACAAACAATTCTGCTACTAAACCTGCAGGAAGGATGAAGCTGACACATTATCACAAAGACACCAGAATGCAGAATGACATCATAAATGAAAAAAACAGAAATATTTCAAATCCTTTCCATTAAGTAATTTCATTCTTTTACCCAAAAGCAGAAAGAAGCTGCCAAGTTTAACTAAACTGTTTGCAGCCGAACAAGCTCTCAGGATTTATAGACCATGCTGCAGCACTTTTAAGATGTTTCCTGTTCAGTGCAATCAGTAGTTAAAAACTTAAAAAGCAATCCACTTACCTCACTGTTAGCCGGCTGGATGTGAGAGATGCATTTCTATGTTGGGAATGTAATGAACTAGCAGGACTCCTGCCCTCCACAGCCTTTCAGCAGTCTGTGAAAAAGAAGTCTACATTAGTGACCACAACCACAAGAATGAAGCTCACGCCCCCCAGCCTCTGTAGCCAGTAGCACAGGATTTTGCATGGAAGCTGAAGCCAAGCAAAGACAACTTGATTTATCTGCCTGAAATCCAGCCCGAATCTTGGCAACAAACTGACAAAAGACTTGCTGCCTATTTTAAATGGACACTAATGCCAAGTACCAACAGTGCTGCTTTAATTAACTCTCTAGGGAAGGTTTTAAATTAGAAAATGTCAAATAATGTGTGATTAAGCAGGGATATGAAATGACAAGGTCCTAGTTTTCTGATTGAAAGAGGAAACAGATCAAATTTGAGGCAACCTCAGCACCACGTTTATTTCAGCTTCAAACAAATTATTTATGCTTATTTTGTTCCTGCCAGTTGGCAGCATGAGAACAGTATGATCCTCTTTACATGACAATACCATTAGTTTAATAAGTAGCATTTTTCAATATGCTGTAATTATCCAACCACTATCACTTGAAGCAACATTGGATAAAGCTAAAATTATTACACAGCAAAATGTCAGAGAATCATTCTAGATTGTTAGTCACTATTCCAGACAAGCTCAACTCTGACTTCAGCTCACCTTCTCAACTTCAAACAATAATTACAAGGATTTGTAAGGATCTTTTTGAAAGGTCGAATGGGAATAACAACAAACAAACTTAAAGACATTTGGATCATTAGCAGCAGGTAACAAAATTAGTTAAGTTTTAAAAAGCTGCTGGTAAGAGCCACAAATGTGGAGAACCATCATTGTTAGCTGATTAAGAAGCTGGCATCCTTATACATTACACATTTTTGAAGTACTGCCTGCCAGAATACTAATTAGAAAATAGAATCCCACTGAGATAACCTAGGAATCAGACAGCATTTTGTTCAAAGCAGGTTAAATCAGGAGCCAATTAGTAATTTTTCAAAATATACAACACACCTTCCAAATTCATACCTGAACAACCATTTTGGGTGTGAACTTACACTCAGCAAAAATAAAATTGATGATATACTAGACATGAAAATATATCCTGAGCAGTAGGATTGTTCAAAACATCTAACCCATTGGACTAATTCCTAACCATATTCTAACTCCCAGTGTACTTCATGTATTCGGATAGATAACATCTCACTTACTTGTGACTTCTGTTGTGTGCTTCTCCATGGATAATCAATACAAACAGATGCCCAAATAAAGGTAAATATTGGCGTCTGAACCAGTACTGATTGAGCAGCTTTCTAATGTTTACTCACCACTTTGTGTGAGATTAAGGGAAAGGTATTTGCCAAGTAGGACACGGCCAATCTGTGGAGGAACTGTATTAGTGAACTACCAATTTCCAAATGGAGGTTAATATGCAGGTCATTTGTTGTTATGTCTCAGAAGTACTCAAGTCTGGTATACAATGACTGTCTCACTTCTGAAATCTCACACATTAGAAAAGAAATCAAACGCACAGATCCACGTTTTAAAACTTCAGGTAGCCAGTATAAATCCTATTTTAATAAACAAGAAAAAATTCCAAACAAATTGCAATGTACAACCAAATATTTAATACCGTCTGAAAACAAGATTTTAAGAAAGGAGAGGAAGACATACTTTCTTTCGAAGACAAACTAAAAATATTTTCTGCCTTCTGCTAAATCGAATGCTTGAGACATAATGGTCCATTAGTGAAAGTAGCCTGCAAGCAGTACGTGTGTCCCACTGGAAACACTGTCTGCAGACTGCTGTGGCTTCAATAGCCAAAGTGGCCTTTGAATTACTGAGTTGCGCACTCAGGGAATCCTGGTAATGAAAGAAAAACAGAAGAGCTTGCAAGTATAAGCCTGGGGTGTGGTAATTCAAGAAGTCAAAGCTTTGGGCCATGAATAAAGTCTTTCAGTACAGCCCAGTAAAGGCAAGAGCACACAAGAATTCCAGGTCTACCCTCTGGGGTAGGCATTGGACAGATGAAAACAGATCTAAATGTCAACTTTCCTTACTTCTTGGTAAAGTTTATTAATGAAATTTAATAATAGCTATAACAGTAAACCAAAGACATTTGTTAAGATTGCCTATTTGAAGATAAGAATGAAACTACACAAAAATACAAACCTCAAAATAGTTTACAGGATGACTGTAGTGGGCTAATATACTGGCAGGGAGATTTGCTAGAGCTGCTCGGGAGGATTTAAACTAGTAAGGTGGGGGGGTGGGGGAAGAAGGGTGGCGGGACCGAGGGAGATAGTGAGGAAAGAGATCAATCTGAAACTGGTACAGTTGAGAACAGAAGTGAGTCAAACAGTCAGGGCAGGCAGGGACAAGGTAGGACTAATAAATTAAACTGCATTTATTTCAATGCAAGGGGCCTAACAGGGAAGGCAGATGAACTCAGGGCATAGTTTAGGAACATGGGACTGGGATATCATAGCAATTACAGAAACATGGCTCAGGGATGG
>NC_057726.1:31645502-31674531 GCF_004010195.1 Chiloscyllium plagiosum
AGAAGTAACAAAGAGGATTGATGAGGGCAGAGCAGTGAACGTGATCTATATGGACTTCAGTAAGGCATTCGACAAGGTTCCGCATGGGAGGCTGGTTAGCAAGGTTAGATCTCACGGAATACAGGGAGAACTAACCATTTGGATACAGAACTGGCTCAAAGGTAGAAGACAGAAGGTGGTGATGGAGGGTTGTTTTTCAGACTGGAGACCTGTGACCAGTGGAGTATCGCAAGGATTGGTGCTAGGTCCACTACTTTTTGTCATTTACATAAATTATTTGGATGTGAGTAGAAGAGGTACAGTTAGTAAGTTTGCAGATGACACCAAAATTAGAGGTGTAGCGGACAGCAAAGAAGGTTACCTCAGATTACAACAGGATCTTGACCAGATGGGCCAAATGTGTTCAGAAGTGACAGATGGAGTTTAATTTAGATAAATGCGAGGTGCTGCATTTTGAGAAAGCAAATCTTAGCAGGACTTATACACTTAATGGTAAGGTCCTAGGGAGTGTTGCTGAACAAAGAGACCTTGGAGTGCAGGTTCATAACTCCATGAAAGTAGAGTCACAGATAGATAGGATAGTGAAGAAGGCGTTTGGTATTTGTCAGAGTACTGAGTACAGGAGTTGGGAGGTCATGTTGCGGCTGTATAGGACATTGGTTAGGCCAGTGTTGGAATATTGCATGTGATTCTGGTCTCCTTCCTATCGGAAAGATGTTGTGAAACTTGAAAGGGTTCAGAAAAGATTTACAAGGATGTTGCTTGGGTTGAAGGATTTGAGCTACAGGGAGAGGCTGAACAGGCTGGGGCTGTTTTCCCTGGAGCGTCAGAGGTTGAGGGATGACATTATAGAGGTTTATAAAATCATGAGGGGCATGGATAGGATAAATAGACAAAATCTTTTCCCCGGGGGTCGGGGAGTCCAGAACTAGAGGGCATAGGTTTAGGGTGAGTGGGGAAAGATATAAAAGAGATCTAAGGAGCAACGTTTTCACACAGAGGGTGGTATGTGTATGGAATGAGCTGCCAGAGAAAGTGGTGGAGGCTGATATAATTGCAACATTTAAAAAGCATTTGGATGGGTATATGAATAGGAAGGGTTTGGAGGGATATTGGCTGGGTGCTGGCAGGTGGGACTAGATTGAGTTGGGATATCTGGTCGGCATGGGTGGGTTGGACCAAAGGGTTTGTTTCCGTGCTGTACATCTCTATGACTCTATGCCTCTAGTGGAAACTTCCAACTAAACAAAGCACTGGAAAAACTTAGCAACACTTCAGAGGTAGTACATTATCCTTCTATCATGCACTTTACAGGCCACTTGCCTTTTTGTTAACTTTAATAACTTCTTTCATTAACTTTCGTTCTTGATTTCTCTATGGCAGGAGATGATGATGATATGGATAGGTATGTCACCACTACAGTGAGGGAACAAAACAGACAGGTTTCTGATTGAGGTTTTGATGCTCTATCACAGGCCGGTACTTAGAAACACTGAATTCCTATGTTAATCTGCTCCAAAACTCTCTGAGGTAACTAGGCAATAAAAACTCATACCCTGTTGACACTCCTTAAGCCCTGCTAGTCCTTAAAGAACATAAATAGAAGACATAAGATGGTTGAAGTGCTATTAAAATTAAGAAATAGGAGGTATGAGATAAATAAATATTTGAGAGACAACAAGAATGTGTGAAGGTCAGGCATATCTCAGCCGCTTAAGCTCTTAACTTTGGAATTCTCTCCCTGAACTTCTCATCCTCTCTCCTTGAAGACATTCCTTCAGCAATACAATTTTAACCAAGCTTTTGGGCATCCATCCCAGAATTTTCTGTTGTAGCTTTTGTTTTATAATGGTCTTGTGAAGAATCTTTGTACATCTTATTGGGTTAAAGGTGCCTAAAAATAAAGTTTACTGAAAATAGGTGGGTGTGGAGAGATTCAGACAGATCGATACACAGGCAAATGGTTGATACGTGTCCACAGCGTGCCCTCCAACACCCTATCTCTCCTGCTTCTGAAATGTGCATGTAAAATCATAGAATCTCTACAGGGTTAAGCAGGCCATTCAGCCCATCAAGTCCAAGCAACCCTCTGAAGAGCATCTCACCCATACCCACCCATCCTACCCTATTCCTATAACCCTGCGCATACCTGGACACTATAGGCAATTTAGCATGGCCAATCCACCTAACCTGCACATCTTTGAACTGTGGGAGAAAATTGGTCCACCCACAGGAAATCCATGCAGAACAGGGTGAATGTGCAAACTCCACACAGACAGGATGGAATCGAACTTGAGTCCCTGGGACTGTGAGGCAATAGTGCTAATACTGAGCCACCATGCCACCTGTATACACCAAACTAAACACACAAACTGAAGAACTGAGGTTTCTTGGTAAATTGTCGTAAGATGGTGGCAGAGTAGGACACTACAACCGGAGCTCATCTGCTCTGTCTGCTCTTCTTTTCTTGTTTCTTTTCTCTTTCTCTTCTTCCCAGTGTTTCTTTGTTCTTCTTCTTCTTCTCCATTTCTTCCCTTTGACTCCGGGCCTTCGACAACCTCCAGTGAGGAGCGACCATCCCTGATCTCCGGCGAAGAACGACTATCCCCCACCTTCAGCGAGGAGCGACCATCCCTGACCTCCAGCGAGGATTGACCATCCCCGACCTCCGGTGAGGAGTGACCATCCCCGACCTCCAGCAATGACTCCTGCTCTGGCATAGCAGCCTACTATAGTGGCCCCCATGTGTGGCGCAGCACTCTCTCGGCATGGCATCCTCCCGGCATTAGCATGACATCCTCCTAGCCTCCTCCAGCAGTCTCTAAATGTTGGTGTGGCAATCTTCTGACGTGGCGCAGCAGCCTCCTGGTGTGGCATCCCCTGGCCTCCCAGCATGGTGTGGCAACCTCCCAGCCTGGCATGGCAACCTCCCAGCCTGACGCAGCAGCCTCCCGGTGTGGAGTCCACTGGCCTCCCAGCATGGCGTGGCAACCTCCCAGCCTGGCGCAGCAGCCTCCCGGTGTGGCGTCCCTTGGACTCCCAGCATGGCATGGCAAACTTCCGATCTGGTGCAGCAGCCTCCCCGTGTGACATCCCCCTGGCCTCCCAGCATGGCATGGCAACCTCCCAGCCTGGTGCAGCAGCCTCCCCGTGAGGTGCAGCAACCTGCTGGCCTGTCACAGCTGTCTCCAGGTGTGGAATGGTGACTTTACTGCCTCCCACATGGCAAGTCGCCAGCGCAGTGTGGAGCCAGGGCCCAGTGCGGACTGGAAGGAAAGTGCCAGCATGGTCTGCTGTACTGAACTCTTTTCTGTAATACTGGACATTTTATTTCTGTCACAAATCTTGCAACGGAAGAAGGTGTACCTAGGTACTTCTGTATAGAATTTGACACTGTAATTGGAGGCATTGAATATACGTGACAATAAAGTCTATTCTATTCTAATAGAAATAAAGAAATATAATTTCTTCATGCTCTACCATGCACCAACACAAGAGCACTGATGTTGCATATTTCTATTCTAGCATATTCCACCAATTTGATCCCCTGGTTCAATCTCATTTTCTTGATTAAACACACACAATGCTCCATTGTCTTCATTGACACTGAAGCTAACAGACTGAAACCAATACAGTAAAGTATAATGGCTGAGTTCTGTTAATGCCATACAGCTTTCCTAGCTAGCTTATGTTTTGGTACACTGGTGCATCAATTTAGTGCATTACTGGGTAGTAAGATATGACTATACCAATCGCAAACATGGGGAGTTTCTGATTTTGTCAGGTTATCATTGATGCAAGGAGAGCAAAATAAAAAAAAACTAATTGTGAAGTGGATTGAAAGAGAAGAAAAATACACAAAACAATTGAAATTGGATTTTATGCACTGTATCAATAAACATAATTCAACCCAAGTCTAATAAATCACCCTGAATTAAACACATCACTGACAAAAGAATTGCAGATCTGGAAGCCATTGAAAAGATGAATGAATATGAAATGGCTTGGCAGTAACCTGATAGAAATAAATTTTGTAAGAGCTCAAAAGAAATAATGTTTAATCATGAGTACACATAGTGTAAATAGCAACATTTAAATTTTGATGTGAGCTACTTGCACTGAGCCATTGATATAAGAATCTAAGTATATAATAAGCAGGGAAAAGAGCTGAGTAGGCTGTTCAGCACTTGAGCCTGCTCTACCATTCACAACTATATGTTTGAAGTTCTGGATCAACTCCACTTTCCCACCCTTCCCATCATCTTTCTTGATTCCTTTAATGCTCAAAAATCTATCCACATTAATCGTGAATACGAAACATACAGCCCATTAGAGTATTTATTCATCATCTATGTTAATTTTCTTAAATGGTAGTGGGAGCAGGAATGGGTTTGGGAAGCATTTGTAAATAGTGCTCACAGAAGGCACCACTGCATCCTGCTGTCTCTGAAATCTGAGGTAATTTTGAAAGGGTGGATGGAAGGTGGCCAGTGGTGGGCTGGAGTGAATTCTGAAACTCACATTATTTCATTGATACCATTTGACAAGCTTATTAATGAAATATGGAGGAACAAGTTTGAATTTTTAGCTGACAGGCACACAGAATCTGTCTGGTAGAGGTTGGAGCAGAACTGGTGTGAATGCAGTGGGAAACCACCAGCTCAATTGATAGACTGGTCAACTCTCTTAGAAGGGGGAGAATAAAGCTTTGTGCACAACCAGTGGCACAGAGTTACCATCACAGGTCTTGCATGACGCAGACTTATTAACAGTGACAAGTGGAGTCCTGAGGTTAATAGAAGCTGCTGGTTTAATGTAGGTTGCAAAGACTGGCAGAGGAATCCTTGATGAACAAATAACATTGGTGGAGAGAGTGGAAATGGGAGCAGGTTGCTGTGATATTGAAAATGAAGGGCTTCAGAAAGAGCACCCTTCTGATCTGGCTGGGAACACAAATGCAGCATGAGAAGAAGGTACTATCCAAGACATTCTAAGCAGTACAGGAGCCTGAGCTTTTGCAATTGTTCAACAGGTTTGTGGTCCTTTCAGTTTATTTTGATGAGAGCGACAGCTGCAGGCACAATGAGTTAAGTGACCACAGCACCATGATACATGAAGCAATTTAACTTGGCGGATCAAAAATGATTGCAGTGGCAGTGAGGGAAATACATTTGGCCCTTGGAACAGTATGTATGAGTCCAAGAGGCTTTGATGCCTCCTTGAGGCCAGAGAGTGAGACATCTGCTCAGGATAAGACAGGAACCTAGAGTATGAGGGGAAAGATCCAGTTGTGGCCCACATAGGTGCATGGTATAACAACACAGGCAGATCATGAAGAAAGAGATTTTACTGAGGCAATTTGACAACCAATGCACCAAATTGAAGAGCAATATCTCAAGGATAACAGTATGATTACCTGAACTACATGCAAATTGACCGAGAGAACATAAGATTAGTGAAATGAATATGGCGTTCAATGACTGATTTGAGAGAAGTTGGTTTCAGTTGTTGGATAGTGACATCAGTAATGGGGAAACTGAGGGCTGTATGATTTGAATAGTCTGCATCTGGGACCAATGTTCCAGAAGACCATATAATTTGGGAAATAGAGAGATTTTAAACTAAGTAATGGGAATGAGGGATCAAGCTTTTATAGATGTTGCAAGTCAAGGAAGGAAAGCAAATTAATAATATGGGAAATGAAGGTAAGAGAACAGGAGGAAGGGACTGCAAGGAATGGGCATTGCATTCATTACAAATAAATTGATAACATACACTGAAGTGCACAAATACCTTTTGTTAGATACTACCGAAATATGGTTGTATGATTAGGTTCTGATCATAAAAAGGTATATCACATTTAAGAAGAGTAGGAAGCTAGGTATAAAGGTAGAGGTGTGGCACTGTTCAGCAAGGATGCCACAGTTAAAGATGCTCTTTATTCAGGACATCAGTATGTAGAATCAGTTTTGGTTGAGTTGACCAACAGTTTCAAAAACAAGTCACTCATGGGAGTAGCCTACAAGCCCTCAAACAGAATTCACAATGTTGGGTGAAGTATACAAAAATAAATATTCGGTGATTGTGATAAAGGGAAAGCAATAATAATTGATGACTTTAATTTACATGTAACCTGGGAAAATCAGATATGCAGTAGTAGTTTAGGTGACGATTTCGTGGAATGCATTCAATGTAGTTTCTTACAGCAGTGCATTCTGGAAACAACCAGAGAGTACGTTATACTAGATTTGGTACTGTGTCACATGACAATATTAATTACTAACTTCTGAAAAAGGTAGCATAGGTATTTCATAAAAACAACATGATTAAACTTTATATCTAGTTTAAAAGAGAGAAGTGGGTCTCAGACTAGTATTTAAACTTAAATATGGGTAATAATAGAAGAACAAGAGCTAAGCTGGATGAGGTGAGCTGGGATACTATGCCAGGAGATACATAAAAGAGATACATAAATGGCAGATAATCATTAAAATTATAATACCTGTAATTTTTCATTAAGATATTTCATCTTTAAGGAATGTCAGGTTCTGTGCATATACAATATTAACTTCAAGGGAATTAATTTTCTTTGAATTTGCAAACTGCACATAAAAATCTGTAATGTCTGCCTCAAACTTCATTACTTATAATGTATGGTACTATTTCAACTTAATTAATTCATGGAGTTAACCAGTCCCTGATGAGTGATATATTATTGATAGTGGTCTAATAATCAATCATGCCAATTGGGCCTATCATGTTTAAACAGTCAGCAAATTCATTTACATGTGAAGCACATAGTCATTAGTCTTAATTTGTGCTAAACGACATTAGACAATGCCCAATAACTTTGTTCATCAAAGTGTCCAAGAGTGTGAAAACACAGCTGCTGTTATGTAGACAACTTCTAGTTGAGAAGCCAATTTAACTGACTTGAGAAAAGCAATTGATCAGGGTGTAAAGCAAACAATGGAAGATCAAAACCATGTTGTCAAAATGTCCACAAAATTTGCTTATTTAAATTGGGACAAGCAGACCTCCATGCAGAATTTAAACAACATTCAGAGTTGTTGGATTAAACTTCTGTATTCACTATCTAGATTTCATGACACTGGGACAGAAGCCAATAGAATCCAAAGACTGATTTGACTGTAGATGCAGAGAAATGGGCTCACAATGTGATTGAAGCTATTGAAGCTTTCCAGAAAGATTTGAGATAAACCAAAAAAAATTAATGTGAAGAGCTACTAATGTATAGGTGGATGATGAAAAGTCCTTACAGGTTGATGAAGTTTACAAGTCCTAAGAATAAATTCAATGGTTGACACCATTGCTAGAACAGTTGCTAGAACACCCAAATGTAGCAAGACATGTAGAAGTTGTGACTTTCTGCATATATTAAGGAAATGTCAGAATTTAATCAATTTTATGAGGCACAGGATAATAAAGGCCATTCATAGATGCAGTATACTAGTTCAAAAGCTAATATAGCTGCAAAGAGACTGCATACAATGGGTA
Organism: Chiloscyllium plagiosum; assembly: GCF_004010195.1. Lineage (NCBI taxonomy): Eukaryota > Metazoa > Chordata > Chondrichthyes > Orectolobiformes > Hemiscylliidae > Chiloscyllium > Chiloscyllium plagiosum. Next base: position 31,653,021 of record NC_057726.1, read on the forward strand.
TCTTCCAGCTTCAATAAATTCAAGCAGATATCCTGTCAGAGACACATATATGAAATGATCAACAAAGTGGAATCTGACGGTGTACATGAGACAAAAAGAGTGAGGAGCACATTGCTAATCTCATCGAAAACATCAATATCATCACATTATCTTTAGCGTTTACAAAAATTCAAATGATCTGTCCTAAAAAAAACTATGATTGATACAGGGCAAAGTGGTATTACACTATCCCTGTGAATTTTTAACAAACTGCCTGCAGACATGGGAAACCATAGAAATATCTATGAATATAAACCTTTCTATATATAATGGTTCACCATTTCCATATGCAAGAGCAATAACCCTGAAATGCAATGACAATCAATCCATGTAGACACTGCAGATGTTCTACATTGTGGATATTGCTGACCAACAATTGCAAGTATATCAGCAAGCCATGACCTCATACGAATCACAATGCATGGAACCAGTCAAACAGGACCTTGCTGTACACATCCACACATCCCTTAAGGTAGCAAGGCACTTAGATAAGGAGGTAAAGAAGCATATGGGACCGGTGGTTGAATTAGCCAAGGCATACAATACAGTAGTAATGAGATTTTGCTGGAACTGTATAAAATGCTAGTTAGGCCACAACTGGTGAACTGTGTGCAGTTCTGCTTAACACAATATAGGAAGGATGTGATTGCACTAGAGAGGGTGAAAAGGAGATTTACCAGGATGCCTTCTGGGCTGGAGGATATAAACTATCCGGAAAGATTGTATAGACTGGGGTTGATTTCCTTGGAGCAGCAAAGATTCAAAGAGGACCTGATACTGGTATATAAAATTATGAGAGACATAGGAAGACACTTTTCTATGACAGGAATCTAAAGCTTTTGGATCATAGCTTTGGTATAAGAGGTAGAAAGCTAAGAGGGGAGTTAAGGAGGAATGTTTTCACTCAGAAGGTAGGTGAGGTGTTGAAGTCATTGCTTGAAAGGTTGGTTGAGTCAGAAAAACTCTCATAACATTTAAGCTGCATTTAGATATTGACTTGCATTGCCATAATCTTCAAGGCTATAAACCAAAAGCTGGAAAATAGGATTATTGTAGTCATATCTGTTGTTCTGCACTGTAAGTGTCTTAGAATCTGAGACTATCAGAGACGTGGGAGAAACTACAGCAGTCTATTCAAGAAACACTTGGAGAACCATACATGAAAAGGAGAGAGGGGCACCACTTTTCTTCGACCTAAAATCTCAGCTCTCTACTGATAAGAGAAAATGCAAGTTCAAGAAGAAAACATTAAATAGCTGTACAGGATAAAGCCAAGATGATATCCTCATTTGCCATCTATTTGAGTCAATGTATGGATCTTTGTAGCTGCATTAGTTTTTACCCTAGTGCATTTTAGGGGATATCTTTGTTCAGTCCACAAAGCTGAATGAAGAGCTGGAGAGGAAGCAGGATGAACTACAAACTCTTATCATTAAACCAATGAAAAGATTGCCTCCTCACATAGAGATCTAGATGTACTCGTTATGTAAAAACAAAAGTCAGATCAGCAGGAACAGTAACAGAACCGTCTGAAATATTGAGCTCAAACAATATTGGAGAAAATGGCAGACCTGCATAAATGGCTGGAGAAGCAGCACACACAAGAATCTGCAAATCACTTGTGTGACAACCTTCAAAGAAATAAAAGCTAACAATGATGCTCCAGTTAAATAACTCAGCCAAGACATAGAAGTAACCAAACAGCCATTGAAGTAGCAGTGGTAGAGGTGCAGAGTCATAGTCATAGAGTCATAGAGATGTACAGCACGAAAACAGACCCTTCGGTCCAACTAGTCCCTCCTGCCAGCACCCGGCCCATATACCCATCCAGATGCCTTTTAAATGTTGCAATTGTACTAGCCTCCACCACTTCCTCTGGCAGCTCATTGCATACATGTACCACCCTCTGCGTGAAAAAGGTGTCCCTTAGGTCCCTTTTATATCTTCCCACTCTCACCATAAACCTATGCCATCTAGTTCTGGACTCCCCCACCCCAGGACCCTCACAATTTTATAAACCTCTAAGTTGCTGATCGTTGAGGGGCCCTATTCTCTCCCTAGTTACTCTTTTGTCCTAAACGTATTTGTAGAAACCTTTTGGATTCTCCTTACTTTATTTGCCAAAGCTACCTCATGCTTACCCTCCTGACTTCCCTCTTGATTAGATTCCCCACAGTGTGGAAACAGGCCCCTCCGTCCAACCAGTCCACACTGACCCTCCGAAGCGCAACCCACTCGGAAGTGGACTCCTCCTGCCTTTATACTCTACTTCAAAAAACATGTTAAAAAAAGGTTAAATAGTTATTAGTGCAGTTTATAAAGAAGAAAGATACAATTACAATTGAATTGGAAGACACCAGGACATTAAATCAGATGTTTCAAAAATCCATGCACATAATTAAAATTAAAAGTAGAAATGAGTAAATTTGGCCCAATACTAAATCAGGAAAAATAGTCAGTTCACCGATCATCATTGGCAGTCCTGTCATTAGCCTAGAATTTTGCAGACTTTTGGTTCTCTACTGATATGTGTTTCAAGAACTGGCTGGAATGCGAATGTCCCTTTCTCTTCTGGCAAGGTTGTCATGAAAAGCCAGAGGCTTTTCCTGCAAAATTCTCTGACTATTTGCAAGAAGTTGATACAGTTCACAACTCATCAGACAGGGTTCCAAGCTTAGCTAGTAGACTGAGGGGAGAGAGATAAAGAGAGAAGCAGTTGCTTCTCCTCAATCCTTCTGGTACCTTCTCCGAGCTCAAATCCAAGAACGCATACAAAAGGCAAGTGGCTACCTGACTACTCTCTAACTGGTGTTGGATGTTCAAAAGTCCATTCAATATTCCAAAATCGAGCTTAGGTTAGCTCAAATCTGCAGGGATTTACAAGTTACTGGGTTTCAAATGTCCTGTTGCACATATTGAATTCCCATTTGTTAAGGTTGGACAGGAACCGTTTACTCATGGCTAATCCACCTAATGTACACATCCCTGGACACAATGCTCAATTTAGCATGGCCAATCCACCTAACTTGTGCATCACTAGAGTTTATAGTCTCTGGTGATTTTCAAAGACTGTGCATCTCCATGAAATAAAACATGGCTCACATAATAATGCATATTAACAACCATTTTAATGTGGGTCAATGTCCTTTTGTTTCAGTGACACATACCTTCTCAACTGAAATTTGCTTGTTTTTATAAGTCTGAAAACTGCATATAGCCACTGAAATGGAAAAATTAATATTTGATCGAGCAAATCTTCATGATACATTCCAAATGTCAGAATGCTTACTCATGATGTAACTGGACCATATCAGGAGGAAGTATGAAGACTCAGTCTACTCAGTATGTGGACTACTCAATAGTCTGTCACCCAGCTTCCCAAATGTTAATAGGCCATTGAATTGAACTGATTGTCACGTGTACTGAAGCACAGTGAAACCTTTGTCTTGCGAGCAATACAGGCAGATCGCATACTTAAGTAGCATAGATAAGTAAATAATAGGTAAACAGTAGCAAAAACAAAAACACAGGTACAGACGAATGCTAGGAGTTTGTGAGTCCATTCAGTATTCTAACAACAGTAGGGCAGAAACCGTTTTGAAACTGCCCAGTGCATGTGTTCAGGCTTCTGTACCTTCTCCCCGATGGTAGAGGTTGTAGAAAAACATTGCCAGGGTGGGATGGATCTTTGAAAATGTTGGCAGCCTTTCCTTGACAGCGGGCCTGGTAATGGATTCTATAGATGGAATGTTGGCCTTTGTGATTGTCCAGGCTGAGTTCACCACTCTCTGTAACAGTCTCCGATCTTGAATGGTACAGCTGCCATACAGGTAGTGAATTTGCTTGAAATACTGGACTCATGGCCTCAACATAATGACTGACTCCAGTAATAAACTCTGTCTAGGCCTTTTGGTCTCTTCTGCGACACTTAGGAAAGGTATTTTTCACCTTATGCAACTGCCTCCATCAAAGAAATAACCAGAAAATCTTGGTGCTCAATGATATTTTGCTATACCAGTGCTTGTGCAACTTATCCATGCCCAATACCTAGGCCACTGCTGGTGCTGCTGATTGAGCACCAAACACGCTTAAGATCAACTAAGTATTTTAAATTTAAAAATAGTGCTGGGCATTGATGCTAAGGCGGCAGTGAATTGGAACCGAGAAATTATTTGGTTATTAGTTCGTGACTCCAAACTTGAATATTCGACCACTTGATTTTGCCACTAATCAAAAAGGTACCTCTGCATATCCCAGAAATACAGTTACTATTTTAAATTCATATTTACCTTATCTCAGAACATATTAAATTAAAGACTGACATGCCCTTGTTCCTTAATTCAGAGACTTCTAATGAAATGATCGATTTTTATTTCAGGGCTCCAGTTGCAGTGAACTGATAGATCATTCTTAAACTACTTAGTTACTGGTATATTGTTAAGATGTTGGTATAATAAAGTAAATTAGAAGTTGATTTACAGTAAGTATTAATAATCTAGTATCAAAATACAGCTTTAATTACAACCAATTCATAATTGATCCAATAAAAATACTCCTGTACATTATTTCTGAAACTTGATAGGTTTCAAGTTGCTTGCTCTGCACAACTGCTATCCTGAGATTGTACAACTCTCCCACTTTATCTGCAGATTTATAACCATAGATTATATTACTGTTGTTAACACATGTGCAATCACTTACCACTGCTAGTGTACATTACAGTACCATAAACTTGTTAAAGCAACTGGGATTTACCAAATCACACAACATTCAAAATTGCACAATAGTTTGAGCACACATTTGAAAGTTCACAATTCATCATTCAAAGTTAATGATCTTGTGTGTCATTGGATATGTTCAATTGCAAAACAGATATGTTCTGGATATCTACTGATATATATCCTCCTAACTAATCTAATCAAATCAAATCTTATTCCAAATTCTAAAGATGAAGATGATATTAATAGTTTTGAATTGTTAACTTGCTACCCCCACATGACACAACAGTTAATGGCTAGCTGACTCCTAATATATTAGGGAGCTGAATCGGAAATGGAGTGATGCAATTCAAGTTTTTGCAATTGTGAAGAAACTGGGTATATCCCATTGCATCAGCTATTCGAAATAGGCTGGATTCTTATAATGGTCGGACTCATGTAAGCACTGATAAAGTATGTGACAGTATCAGCCAAGAAGTTTGGCGAGGTGCATCTCGGCGTTGAGATCATCTTGTCCCATCTTCTATATTTTCACAGGTGGCACAGTGAGATTCTTTCTGGCACTAGCCAGTTGCTGATTGATGGGAAATAGCACTTTCTAAGGTCCTTGCTAATGGTCATCTCACCTTAGTAATATTCCAGTTGGGATCTTATCGAATTTGCCTTACAAACTAGAAGCCAGTGATACTTCAAATTTACTCATTTCTATCTTTAATTATAATTAAGTGCATGAATTTTCAGGGCCGGTATTGAATTTCAGGGTTCATAGCAACTATTTAATGATTTCACACTGGTCAGTTTCCAAATGATAACCTTGATCTTTGACTTCCTTAAAAACTCAAGGAAACTTATCTGACCTTTTCAATCAGCACATAAAAGATTGAGTGCTTACTTTGCATCGTTAGATACATCTTTCAAATTTTAAACATCCGTGTTGCAATCAAATGAGGTGCACAAAATAGGAAACCCATTCCAGTGTATTTTTTGCAGAGGTCTGCCACTTTAGGATGTGTCCCTTAAGACTAGAGTCACAGGACTAGATTAGATTCCCTACAGTGTGGAAACAGGCCCTTCGGCCCAACAAGTCCACACCGACCTCTAAAGAGTAACCCACTCAAACCCATTTCCCTCTGACTAATGCACCTAACACTATGGGCAATTTAGCTTGGCCAATTCACCTAATTTGCACATCTTTGGACTGTGGGAGGAAACCGGAGCACTTGGAGGAAACCCACACAGACACGGGGAGAGGAGCACTGGTAAGTCACACTGGCGAATCATCAGACACGTTTGTGGGCTTCTTCAGACTTGTTGAAGTCCTAAAGAGTGCATAGCTTCAGAATAAAGCTTCCTTGTCAGGGGCAGCAAACAACAAGCTTGTATGTTCTTTAGTTCTGATGGGAGCTAGTAACTGCCCAGTATAGAATAATTGGTGAAGAGTGGGAAAATTAGGCAGCATGAGCAAGAGAGGAAAGAAAATGAATTTGATTCATTCACTGACTCATCTCCAATATCAGACTAACAGGAGAGGAAGCATACCTAACTTTGGTTCCAATAAGGGAGAGAAACGGATGGGGGAGCACCAGCAGATCCACAGAGGAGCCTTATAAAGTGAAACAAGCCCTGAGTCACAATCATCAGCAGGTATTGGGATTCAGCAGCCACTCCCATTTCGAGTTCAACCTGCAAAAGATCCATTGTGAATTTTTGCTCCCCCTGCCAACACACTGAACAGCTTTTCAATTAAGGGCAATGGGATCAAGTCATCCCAGCCTTACTTCAGAGGTCTATGGTCCCAATTCTAAGTGGACTAAAAGAGGTACATTGCTACCTCAATGATATCTTGATCACCGGCTCCACAGAGGAAGACCACTCAAGAAATCTCATTAAAAAACTACAGGTTGTGAGTAAAATACAATGTGTGACTTCTTCCAGAACTTGATTGAATACTTAGGGCACAGAAATGATCTCATTTAAGCCAGATGATGGATCTGGTTCCAAAAGGGAGGGCCGACAGAAGCCACTCAGAACTCAACCATACACGTCCCATAGTGGAAGTTGTCAGTTCAAATCAGCGGTCTACTATCGGGACTGAAGGCGTTCGTCACTCTAAACATATGATACACGTTTCTGAAGCAGTAGTAACAGGCCATCCAGGGGTGGTCAGGATGAAAGAGCTCACCAGGAGCTGTTTTTCGTAGCCAAATTTGGATGTCCAGATTGAAGAAAATTCAACTTGTGTCAGGCTTGCACCAAACTCAGAAATTCACTTCACTGTCACAATTACACCTGTTTCACTATTACACTTTACAAACCTGACCATTGAGAAACTGGCTGAAATGTTTAAGAGGTTCGATAACCCTGAGCAACAAACCCTGGCCCTTTCCTTGTGCAGATTTACTGACTACATGAAATGTAATGGCATTCAGTGTTTAAGGTGGCAGCAGCCCAATTGTCCCTTGACTGATGGCCTTGTGGAAAGATTTACATTGCCTCATTGGAAGCATCAAAAGGGGGACAGGTCACTAGTTCATCCAGTCAACAGCCTCCTGGCCACATACTAAACACACCTCTTGCCACTACCCAGAACTCGCCAGCATACATGCTGTTTAAAGGTAAGTTATAAACCACATTCGACCTGTTGCTACTTGAAGTTCTAACAAAGTGCTCAGTTTCAGAATAAAGCTCATTCTTGGCTTGCAGCAAACAAGTTTGTATATTCTTTAGTTCTTACTGGAACCTAGAAACTTCCAGGAAAACCTGACATGGCAAGCAGAGCTGGTGCTTGGTGAGTTGATCACATGCTCCAAACATTCTCCACGTTAGACACCAGGCATCAATGTCTCAAGGCACGCTCTATAGGTGTTGGTCACATGCACCCCACATTTGTTTTTGACATGTGCGGCACCTAAAAATTCGTCGCATGTTTCCAATTCACTTACAGGACAGTTCTGCAGCTCAGACCTTAACGCTGCTGCAAATACACTGTGCTCAGGGGCACATACTCAACTCATGGACTGAACCAGGCTGTATCTCCAGGGTCTCCACTCACTGTCACAGCACTCATTCACTCAGAGTCTACCTAGATGCTCACAAAATTCCTGCTTTGCATTGCATTCCCTTTTTCAGTTTTAACCCACAGCCAGAGATTCTAGGCTCATATTACTTCTGACTTACCTTGCTGTTCAGCACAGACACAAAGCCAGGAAACATGTCATAGTTGTCAGCAGGCCTCAGTCAGGAAAAGAAGGATAGTCTTCATTCAAGGTCCCAGCACAGTAAGTCAAAGCCAAATTCTGATACCAGCCTATTGTCTGTTCAAGATGGTGAGAGTCAGGATCGTCTCCTCATGAGGCATGAGAAACCAAATGAATGGCAGCATACCACCTAACTTAAATCTTTCTGTCATACTGCGGACTGTTTTCTCCTGGAATGGGAGAGAGGCAGGTATTAGAGAAGATGAACATATTACAGATAACACTGTTGGTGCAACCAAAGAGGTGTCCTGAGTGAGTACGGAGGCAGCATAGAGACTGTGCAGGGTTAGTGGTGTCACTGGTTAGGGTGGATGAGGATTAGTGTCAGAGATATTGCAGGCAAGACTGAGGGAGTCCCTCTGTCCAGGATATATCCTGATTGAGGCTATGCAATTGCCTTCACTCAAGTGGCGTTTCCCAAGCTCAGTTGGACTGGCGAGGGTGTCAACTTCCATTCCGTGTAACTCATATGCTCCACTTGCCATACTTTCTGATGACAAAGCCAGTTGCAGTACCTGTTTGGGCTTCAGCTAGCGGGTGCTTTTGCTTGGTTACATCATTAATCCCATGTACCAACTGGTGTCTCAGCATCTCATTAAGGGTTAAACCAAAGTCACATGCCTCTGCCAGTCATCTTAACCCAGTCAAAAGTCCTGATATGGAGTCCCCTGGAACTTCAATTGCCAAGTAAAATCGATAGTGTCTCAGAATTAGAGGCGGCTTCAGGTCTTAATACTCCCTATCTAAATCCGTCAACTCTTGAAATGTTTTGCTATCTGGTGCCACTGGGAAAGTAAGGCTCTTAATAACCAAAAAAGCTGTGTGTCCACAAGCAATCAGGAGAATTACTTGTTGTTTTGCACTGCCCCAAATGTCATTTGCCCAGAAAAAATAACACATTCTTTCCACATACTGGGCCCAATTTTTGACAGCAAGGTTGAATGAGTATTTCCCAAAGAATGACATAACACCAGAAATGCTTGCTTAACTCACAGATAACTGTTGTGAGCGGGTTTCTTCAGGAATGGGCATTATGCTCTTCACCAATGAAATAACTCCACAGAGGCTGTCACCAAATTAGCCTTTATTTGTATGTGGAAAGTCCTCGACACTGGTCCAGCTCCCTCAGAGTCAGCTCTCAGAGTGTCAGAATGTCTGACATTTCTCTTTTTATCGGACAGCCAGGACTCCTTGATTGGACCAGATTAACAGCCCCAATCAGGGAATTCATTTTCTATGAGGTAGACATGGCTACCCTCATTAAATCACAATTGTTTTAATCGTATGCAATAGAAAATGGATATCAATCTGTCATAGGTAAAATATTAGATGTTGTTATTAAAGAAGTGGGCATTTGGATAAGTTCAATATAATCAGTAAGATTCAACATGGTTTTTTGATAGGTATGACCAATCTTTTGGTATTCTTTGAGATGGTAACTATGCTGTGAATAAAGGAGAATTAGTGGATATACTGCACTTAGTTTACCAGAAGGCATTTGATCAGGCACCACATCAAAGGTTATTGCAGAAAATAAAAGTTCATCATGTAGGGGATAACGTCTTTGCATGGATGAATATTAACTGGCTGATGGAAAGCAGGGAGTAGGTGTAAATGAGAATTTTTAGGTTGACAACATGTGATGATTGGTGTGCCACAGGGGTCGTAAATTGTGAAAAGGGATACAAAATGGTTACAAAAATATATTGATAGCCTAAGTGAATGAGCAAAGGAAGGACGTAAATGCATTTGAGGTAGTACAGAATGGGTTTACCAGACTAATACCTGGAATGTCTTATGAGGAAAGGTTTGACATTTGTATACATAGGTAAATAAAAGGCAACTTGATTTAAACTAATAACAACCTAAAGGGTCTTGACAGCATATGGGGCCCAAAACTGCTCACAATATTCCAAATGCAGTTGCAGCCTTATCAGTACATCTCTACTCTTGCATTCTAGCCCACTTGAAATGAATGCTCACATTGTATTTGCCTTCCTAACTGCCAAGTGAACCTACATGCTAACTTTCGGAGTCCTAGTTCAGGATTCTCTTCAGTCACGTTGTGCTTCAGATTTTGGAAGCTTTTCCCCATTTATGTCCTATTCATCCTACCAAAGCACATAACTTCACACTTTCCCACATTGTATTCCATATGCCAATTCTTTGCCCACTCTCCCAGCCTATCCAAGTCCTTCTGCTGCCTCTGTGCTCCCTCAAAACTATTCATCCCTCTACCTACCATTATTGCTATAAACGTAGCAATAATACCCTCAGTTCCTTCGTCCAGATCATTAACGTAAAAAATTGAATAGCTGTGGTCCCAACACTGGCTCCTATGGAACTCCACCAGTCACTAGTTGCCATCCTGAAAAAGACTCCTTTATCCCTATTCTCTGCCTTCTGCCAGTCAGCCAATCATCAATACATGCCAGAACTCAGATTCTTAACTTATTTTGCAGGCTTCTATGCAGCAAATTGTCAAAAACCTTCTGGAAATCCAAATAGATCATCCACTGGCTCTCCTTTGTCTAACTTGCTCATGTTCTCCTCAAAATAATTCTGAAAGATCTTTCAAGCGAGATCTCTTGTTGATGAAGCTGTGCTGATACAGGCCTATTTTACAATGCACTTTCAAGTACTGCACAATCTCAGCCTTAATCAGGAACACTAAAACCTGAACAACAACTATGGTCAGGCTAATGGACCTATAGTTTCCCGTCTCCTTCAATGTAATAGCTCTATTCACGTCAACCTGGCCAAAGAAACACTGACATGACTATTAGACGAACCATGGACACAAATACCAGACAGCACCAACTTCATCAGCAATGACAGACTCCTCAAGCTAGTAGATCTGTCTCTCACTACCCACTTCACCTTCAACAATAAGACCTACAAACAAATCAACAGGATGCCCATGGGATTATCAATATCAGGCTTCTTAGCAGAAGCAGTAATGCAGAGACCCGAACGAACAGCCCTCCTCATGATCCAACCCAAGCTTTGTGGATGGCACCTTTGTCATCATGAAATGGAACAAATTAGAGGAAACTTACAATAATCATCAACAACATCCTTACTCACATAGATTTCACCAAAAGAAGAAGAGCGCAACAAGAGATTCCCCTTCCTAGGTGTCAAAGTGGAATGAACAGCCATTGGAGAACTGCATCTACCGGAAAGCAATCATTCCAACACCCACAAATTCAGCTGCATTAGGACATTATTTAAATGGCCACAATGCACTGCAGCACTCAGTAACTATGAGCAGAAGAAAATACCCTATACAGTGTATTCAAGAACACCAGGTACCTGATGAACACAGTCCGCCGATTCTTAAAGAACAAACCTAAACAAGAAGACATAACATGCCAAGAGACTCTAGCCACACTACCATATATCAGAGATTACTACCAGACTACTCTGACCCCTTGGCATCATGGTAGCCCACAAACATACCAACACACTGAAATAGTTACTGATGAACCAAAAGGACTTTGTACCAACAGTGGCAAAATGAATGTCATATACAAAATACCCTGCAAGGACTGCAACAAACACTACATCGGACAAACAGGCAGGAAAATAGCCACCATGATACATAAGCACCAACTAGCCACCATAAGATATGAGGAGAAAGTGTGGTCTGCAGATGCTGGAGATCAGAGCTGAAAATGTGTTGCTGGAAAAGCGCAGCAGGTCAGGCAGCATCCAGGGAACAGGAGAATCGATGTTTCGGGCATTAGCCCTTCTTCAGGATTACGTCGATTCTCCTGTTCCCTGGATGCTGCCTGACCTGCTGCACTTTTCCAGCAACACATTTTCACCATAAGATATGACCAACTATCACTAGTTTCCTTACACACAGTCGAAGAAGGACACCACTTCGACTGGGACAGCACATCCATTCTAGGACAGAATAAACATAGACATGCATGCAAATTCCTAGAGATCTGGCATTCAAACCAGAACTACATCAATAAACACATCCATTTGGATTCTATTTACCAGCCTCTGAGAAAAAGAACCGTAAATGGTGTCATCCATCTTAACAGACCAAGACACACAAATTGAAAGCAGGACAGAATACTAGCGCTTCATCGTAGGCTCACTGATGTTGTTACCTAGCATGGTGACAAAACGTATGAGGACAACCCTACCAGTTCAGTGAGCAAATGTACAACCAGTTCCCTGTCTGCTTCCTCCCTCTGTTCTTAAACATAGCTGTTACATTAGCCATTTTCCAGTTCTCTGGAGCTCTCCCAGTCTCTAGTGATTCCTGAAAGATCAACACTAATGCCTTTACAATGTCAACTATCTCCTTCAGAATTCTGGGGTGTAGTTGATCTGGTCTGGGTGATTTATCTACCTTCAGACCTTTCAGTTTCCCTAGCACCTTCTTCTTAATTATGGCCATTACATTCATCTCTTTCTTGAAGTTCTGGGATCATTTTCGAATCAACTCTGGCCAGTTTCTCCCTCATGTCTTTATTACAACTGAGTAAAAGTAATTATAATGTTACCTCTGATTCTAGCTTCTCCCTCTCAAACTGTGGAGTTAATTCTATCATGTTATGGTCACTGCCTCCTTGGGGTTCTTTCACCTTAAGCTCCCTAAACAAGTCTGCCTCATCAACACATCACCAAATCCAGAATTGCTTGTTAGGCTCTACCACAAGGTCCAAAAGCTGCTGATTCAGGGGTAAATGAGGATTGTTTAGAGTATGTACAATCTTGCATGAAAATCTGTGAAAGTACCCCACCCAAGAAAAGACCAAGAACCGGTTAATGTTTCCTTCTCCGTGGAAGGATAAACTATTGCTACTCTGAGTCAATGAATCATCACTCTATATAACAGAAAGCCATTTCTGATGTGCGTTTCATGTCATTTCACAATTAGTTTGTAGTTTTTAATTACTATTGTAAACACAACATAAAGTATTGAGCGGAAAGTATTTAATTGTTAAAATCTAAACTGCTAAGCTGTCAGCTACAATCTCAAAGTCTTCTTTCACATTTAAGACAGTGGCTCAAAGCCAATTAAAGGTTTTGAAAGTCCAAGTGGTATTTAGAATCATAGAGTCATAGAGATATACAGCATGGAAACAGACCCTTCGGTCTAACCTATCCATGCCGACCAGATATCCCAACCCAATCTAGACCCGCCTGCCAGCACCTGGCCATATCCATCCAAGCCCTTCGTATTCATATACCCATCCAAATGCCTTTTAAATGTTGCAATTTAAGCCTCCACCACTTCCTCTGGCAACTCATTCCATACATGTACCACCCTCTGCGTGAAAAAGTTGCCCCTTAGGTCCCTTTTATATCTTTCCCCTCTCACCCTAAACCTGTGCCCTTTAGTTCTGGACTCCCTGACCCCAGGAAAAAGACTTTGTCTATTTATCCTATCCATGCCCTTCATAATTTTGTAAACCTCTATAAGGTCACCCCTCAGCCTCTGACGCTCCAGGGAAAACAGCCCCAGCATGTTCAGTGTCTCCCTATAGCTCAAATCCTCCAACCCTGGCAACATCCTTGTAAATTTTTTCTGAACCCTTTCATGTTTCACAGCACCTTTCCAATAGGAAGGAGACCAGAATTGCATGCAATATTCCAACACTGGCCTAACCATTGTCCTGTACAGCCGCAACATGACCTCCCAACTCCTGTACTCAATACTCTGACCAATAAAAGGAAGCATACCAAACGCCTTCTTCAGTATCCTATCTACCTGCGACTCCATTTTCAAGGAGCTATGAACTTGCACTTCAAGACCTCTTTGTTCAGCAACACTCTCAAGGACCTTACCGTTAAATGTCTAATCCTGCTAAGATTTGCATTCCCTAAATGCAGCACCTTGCATTTATCCGAACTAAATTCCATCTGCCATTTCTTGGCCCATTGTCCCATCTGGTCAAGATCCTGTTGTAATCTAAGGCAACTTTCTTATGGGCGGCACGGTGGCTCAGTGGTCAGCACTACTGCGTCACAGTGCCAGGAACCTGGGTTCAATTCCCACCTCGGGCAACCGTCTGTGTGGAGTTTGTATATTCTCCCAGTGTCTGCATGGATTTCCTCCAGGTGCTTCGGTTTCCTCCCACAGTCCAAAGATGTGCAGGTTAGGTGAATTGACCAAGCTAGATTGCTCGTAGCGTTTGGTGCATTGGTCAGGGGTAAATGTAGAAGAGTGGGTCTGGGTGGTCGCTCTTCGGAGAGTCGATGTGGACTTGTTGGGCCAAAGGGCCTGTTTCAACACTGTAAGGAATCTAATCTAATCTTCGCTGTCCACAACACCTCCAATTTTGGTGTCATCCTCTTTGTTACTTCTTCAAAAAACTCAATCAAGTTTGTGAGACATGATTCCCCATGCACAGAGCCATGTTGACTATCCCTAATCACTCCTTGCCTTTCCAAATACATGTATATCCTGTCCCTCAGAGGATTCCCTCCAACAACTTGCCCACCATCGACGTCAGGCTCACTGGTCTACAGTTCCCTGGCTTGTTCTTACCACCTTTCTTAAAGAGAGGCACCACATTAGCCAACCTCCAGTCTTCCGGCACCTCACCTGTGACTATCGATGATACAAATATCTCAGCAAGAGGCCCAGCAATCACTTCTCTAGCTTCCCACAGAGTTCTAGGGTACACCTGATCAGGTCCTGGGGATTTATCCACCTTTATGCATTTCAAGACATCCAACACTTCCTCCTCTGTAATATGGACATTTTGCAAGGTGTCACCATCTATTTCCCTATCCTTCCATATCCTTTCCCACAGTAAATTCTGATGTAATATACTCATTTAGTATCTCCTCCATTTTATGCAGCCTCACACAAAGGCCGCCTTGCTGATCTTTGAGGAGCCCTATTCTCTCCCTAGTTACCCTTTTGTCCTTAATGTATTTGTAAAAACACTTTGGACTCTCCTTAATTATATTTGCCAAAGCTATTTTATCTTCCCTTTTTGCCCTCCTGATTTCCCACTTAAGTACACTCCTACTTCCTTTATACTCTAAGGATTCACTCAATCTATTCTGTCTATATCTTACATGTGCTTTCTTCTTTTTCTTAACCAAACCCTCAATTTCTTTATTCATCCATCATTCCCTACACCTACCAGCCTTTCCTTTCACCCTAACAGGAATATACTTTCTCTGGATTCTCATTATCTAATTTCTGAAGACTTCCTATTTTCCAGCCATCCCTTTACCTGCAAACATCTGCTCCAATCAGCTTTTGAAAGTTCTTGCCTAATACCACCAAAATTGGCCTTTCTCCAATTTAGAACTTCAACTTTTAGATCTGGTCTATCCTTTTCCGTCACTATTTTAAATCTAATGGAATTATGGTCGCTGGCCACAAAGTGCTCCCCCACTGACATCTCAGGCATCTGCCCTGCCTTATTTCCCAAAAGTAAGTCAAGTTTTGCACATTCTTAAATAGGTACATCCACATACTGAATCAGAAAATTTTCTTGCACACACTTAACAAATTCCACTCCATCTAAACCCTTAACACTATGGCAGTCCCAATCGATGTTTGGAAAGTTAAAATCCCCTACCATAACCACCCTAATATTCTTACAGATAGCTGAGATCTCCTTACAAGTTTGTTTCTCAATTTCTCTCTGACTATTGGGGCTCTATAATACAGTCCCAATAAGGTGATCACCCCTTACTTATTTCTCAGTTCCACCCAAATAACTTCACTGGATGTATTTCCAAGAATATCCTCCCTCAGCACAACTGTAATGCTGTAATAAACTGTAATCAAAAACACCACTCCCCCTCATCTCTTGCCTCCCTTTCTATCCTTCCTGTAGCATTTGTATCCTGGAACATTAAGCTGCCAGTCCTGCCCATCCCTGAGCCATGTCTCTGTAATTGCTATCTTATCCCAGTCCCATGTTCCCTAACCATGCCCTGAATTCATCTGCCTTCCCAGTTAGGCTGCTTGCATTGAAATAAATGCAGTTTAATTTATTAGTCCTACCTTGTCCCTGCTTGCCCTGACTGTTTGACTCGCTTCTGTTCTCAACTGTACCAGTCTCAGATTGATCTCTTTCCTCACTATCTCCCTGGGTCCCATTCCCCCACCTGACTAGTTTAAATCCTCCCAAGCAGCTCTAACAAATTTCCCTGCCAGTATATTAGTCCCCTTCCAATTTAGGTGCAAGCTGTCCGTCTTGTACAGGTCACTTCTACCCCAAAAGAGATTCCAATGGTCCAAAAATGTGAATCCTTCTCCCATTCACCAGCTCCTCAGCCATGCATTCATCTACTCTATCCTCCTATTCCTTCCCTCATTAGCTCGTAGCACCGGGAGTAATCCAGATATTACTACTCTCAAGGACCTCCTTTTTAAATTCCTGCCTAACTCTCTGTAATCTCCCTGCAGAATCTCAACCTTTCCCTTCCTTTGTCATTGGTTCCAATGTGGACAATGACCTCTTGCTGGTCCCTTTCCCTCTTGAGAACATTCTGCACCCTCTCTGAGACATCCTTGATCCTGGCACCAGGAAAGCAACACACCATTCTGATTTTTCTCTGCTGGCCACAGAAATGGCTGTCTTTACCTCTGACTACAGAATCCCCTAACACAACTGAGCTTTTGGAACCCAACATACCCCTCGTTATATTAGAGCCAGTCTCAATACCAGAAACTTGGCTGTTCGTGCTACGTTCCCCTAAGAATCCATCACACCCTACATTTTCCAAAACAACACTTGTTTGAAATGGGTATAGCCACAGAAGGCTCCTGCACTCGCTGCCTACCTCTCTTACCCTTCCTGGAGTTACCCCATCTATGTGACTGTATCTGAGACTTTCCCCCCTTCCTGTAACTGCCATCCATCACATACTGTTGCTGTTGCAAATTCCTCATGGCTTCTAACTGTCCCTCCAACCAATCCATTTGATTTGATAAGCTTCGCAACCAACAGCATTTATTGCAAATATAAACCGCAGTAACCCTTAAACTCTCTTTAAACTCCCACATCTGACAAGAAGAACATATCACTCTACTAAAAACCATTTTTGCTCCTTCACAATCTACAGACCCAGAAAATAATGCCATCTTATTCCTCTACAAAACACTGCCCCAGGTTAAATTAATTGTTATGGCTTATATTTTAAGTTTAATCAACAGACATATCTCAAATACACATAATCAAGAAAGAACCCATTCTACTCACTACTGCAGACTTTCTGTTGTTCACACTTAAAAACAATACACTTATCTGCTTCTGCGTTGTGAACTTCACCCAAACAGTTCCTCCAAGATCAGTTGTGAATTTCACTGTTTGTTAATTTTCCCAGATGCACTCCGATGTCCAGCGATACATGAATTCAAACAGCAAAGGCAGTAATTATGCAGGTTCACTGCTGTGTCAGTTTCTTTCTCTCTCTCTCTCTCTCCTGCACTAACTTCACCAGGTGCTTCCTTTGTTTGTTCTTCTCCCCTTTAAAACTGCTATTGTTTTAATTTTTTTTCCAGAATTTAATCAGTTCTTTAGCATAAACCAAGTTTGCTTCTCCCAACCAGTAAGGAGAGGAAGAAGCTATTTCTAGTCAGAAGTGTGATGGAATACTACCCACTTGCCTGGATCAGTGTAGTGCCAACAACACTCAAGAAGCTTGACATTATCCAGGACAAAGCAGCTCGCTCGAGTGGTACTACATCCACAAGCATCCATTCCCTCCGCTACTGATACTCTGTAGCAGCAGTATGTACTTTCTACAAGATGCATTGCAGAAATTCACCAAAGATCCTTAGACAGCACCTTCCAAACACACAACCACTTCCATCTAAAAGGACAAGGGCAGCAGATAGATGGGAACACCATCATCTTCAAAGTTCCCTCTAAGTCACTTACCATCCTGACTTGGAAATATATTGCCATTCCTTCACAGTCGCTTAGTCAATGTCCTGGAATTTCCTCCCTAAAGGCATTGTGGGTCAACCCACAGCAAGTGGACTGCAGCATTCAAGAAGGCAGCTCACCACCACCTTCTCAAGGGTAACAAAGGATGGGTAACAAATGCTTGCCAGCTAGCAATGCCCACTTCCCACAAAAATGAATAAATTTAAAAAAAATTCTCCATGCAAAAGTCAGTCCACTAAATTTCCAATTATGTTTTGACTAGTTATTTAAGTGAGGGCTAAAGGTCTTTCACGTCTCGGATTTGCAATGCAAACTTCTTTTCAGGATCTAATTATATTATAGTACATTATAGCTGACACCTTAGAGATCAAAATGAGAAAAGATCCAGAAGCAGTGACAATATTCTTCAATGACACAGTGATCTACTGGTGTTTTGGCACATTTTAGAGGGATAATGGTTGGTGGCAGAGTGGAATTATGCCTCTTCACCCATAAGCTATCCATTGACTTGATTTTCATCAAAACTATTCAAGGTGTTGGGTTCTGTCGAGTGCAACAGTACAATCAGCAGAAAATCTCAAGTGACATGCCAAATTCTTTACTTGCTGTCACACTGAACAATCTGTACCTTTAAGATATGCAGACCTATTGTATTGAGCAAATGAAAGTGGTTAATTGTAAGAGCTTGCAAAGCAACATGTATCCCACCTACTGCACCCAGGGCAATAGGAAGACTAACAATGCTATAAAGGTGAAAACTATCTTGCCTGGATGCCACACTGGATGAACTGGAGTCCAAAACTAGAAGGCATAGGTTTAAGGTGAAAGGGGAAAGATTTAAAAGGGATCTAAGGGGCAACTTTTGCATCCAGTGGGTGGTGTATATATGAAATGAGCTGTCAGAGGAAGTGGTGGAGGCCAGTACAATTACAATATTTAAAAGGCATCTGAATGGGTATATGATTAGGAAGGGTTTAGAAAGATATGGGCCAAACACTGGCAAATTAGACTAGATTTATTTAGGGTATCTGGTCAGCATGGACCGGTTGGACCAAAAGGTTTGTTTCCATGTTGTATATCTCTATGACTAATTCTCTAGCTGACTAATGTTGAATACATATTGAATTCATATCCATCTGTCACTGTGGCTGATGGCTCAGAAATTTACAATGGGTATACTCAAATTATCCTTGCTGTAAGAGTTGAAAGTAGCCAACCAAGTAAGTTGAAAAGAGGGAAGCCATTTCACCTCTACTATCTGGTTGTGATAGCATTTCATACATTATCATCTTGGGCAGTGGGTGAGAAAATGGAAGAAAAATAAAGTAAGGAAACACAAAGATCTTTCATTCACCCCACCCCAATAATAGTTGAATGTAGTCATTTTCATCATAACCATAAGACATGCTTATAACCTTGGCTCATAAGGACAGTCTAATATACATCTCTCACATAAGATTTCTATTGGAACTGTTGTCTCACTCCTCGCCATGACTATAACACATAGGAGGAGGCAGAAAGTGGGAAGTGAGAAGTTTAAGTCCACCAGCATTCAATATTTAGGATTCAGATTCAGAAGCAAATTTAAGACTGTCTAAGTTTAATTATTCATTTTTACAAAACATCCCCAAGTAATTGTAATTTAATCTTTCAGCAGTTCCAGACTGACAAAGTTGTTAGTAATACCAATCTATGTTAGTCTTGGCAATAACAACAAGTTAACATACTACATTCTGACTCATTTATACTCTTTCAGAAGTACATATTACGAGAAATTTGGGGTTTGCATCTCCATTAACCCCTCAATTAAATAACTAGTCAAATCATAATTGGAAATTTAGTGGACTGACTTTGGCATGGAGAATTAATGGAACTAGCTTCTTTCTCTATCTACTGGTGAGAGAAACAAATTGACTTGGTTTTATGCGAAAGAATTCATCAAGTATCACTTGGAATTTCAAAGCCTTTGAATGGCTTTGAGCCAGTGTCTTAAAAGGTGAAAGAAGACTTTGAGATTGTAGCTGACAGCTTAGCAGTTTATATTTTAACAATAACTATTTTCCGCTCAATATTTCAGGATGTGTTCACATTAGTACTTAAAATTTACAAACTAATTATAAAAAGATATGGAACCCATTTTCAGAAATGAGTTTCTGTTAAGACCATGAATCCATTTTGCTCCAAGATTGTGTTAACATTTTGATGACAGTCAAATATGGCTAATTCTTGCTTGAAAACATATGTCATTTTTGCATGAATCAGCCCTGTATGTGGACTGGTAAAAGCTAGCAATGCCCGAGTCGAAGAAAACCCAGACTGACAGATCATAATTAAAGTGCAGCCACTACTGTGAATAAACAGTACTTGTTAATTACACATGCCATTTGGTAACAGTGCCAGTTTTTTTCTACACACAGTACTTTTTAAACAGTTGACACAGAGCATTTTTCTTTGGCACAGCTCCTACAGGAATCATAAAGCTTTTCAGTACAAACAATCTTTAATACATGTCAGTAAGTGAAGAGTTTGTTGATCAAAAAATTAGTTGTTACATTCACTGTACTTAGTTTCTTATTAAGCACCTCATGCTTGTTAAACAGCATCTTTGTATTCCACACGTGGGTCTAAAATATCAGGCCAAAAGTATATTAATCTCACCTCCTTGTAATAACATCATAAAATGTGGCACAATCTATGCATCTATTTTAAGTTCCTCAAAGTTTCCAAAAGGCTACTGAAGAAAATACATTTAGCTTCTTCAAGACAATTTTTAAATTTCCTTTCAAGGAGACTATACTTCCAAAAATCAACTATACAATCATAATAGTATTCTTCAAATCTGTAATACTGTTATGTAATTCAGTGAAAAAGCATAATTACTGTTCATATAAAATCTAACAGCTTTAAGTGACAGGGTAACAGCCACAAACATCTTAGGGCATTGTCATTAAAAAGAAATTGACAAACATTTCTTTCTGCCTATGGAAGGAGAATAACAGAAGAAAGTTAAACGTTATTCTTCCCCTGGTTCAACATGACTTATGTCACGCAGTTATATGATTGCAAACAAATGAAAATAGTATTTGCAAAAAAGTGAATCATGAAGGCACTAATACAGTATGTACTTCTTTAAGTTATTAATTAAGTAAGAAAAATATGGTATTTTATAAAACCAGAATTCTAGATTCTTAATGACAATTAGAAAAAGCAAAGAGCAGTAACATTTAGTAAAAATCCAAGACAGAGATTCAAGTAGAAGAATATGAAATGGCAGTTATTTAAATGTGTTGGAGATCTTTTCAAGCATGTTAAATCACAATTTATATTGTCTTTAAATTACTAATCTTCATGTTGGGCTTAACCTCTTTAGATTAAAGTAAAGCTGGAAATGTGTTGCTGGAAAAGCGCAGCAGGTCAGGCAGCATCCAGGGAACAGGAGAATCGACGTTTCGGGCATAAGCCCTTCTTCAGGAATGGGGAAAGTTTGTCCAGCAGGCTAAGATAAAAGGTAGGGAGGAGGGACTGGGGGAGGGGCGTCGGAAATGTGATAGGTGGAAAGAGGTCAAGGTGAGGGTGATAGGTCAGACTGGGGTGGGGGCGGAGAGGT
>NC_057726.1:31674576-31692068 GCF_004010195.1 Chiloscyllium plagiosum
CGCTCCGCAAGTAGCCGGCCTGTCTCCCCAATATAGAGGAGGCCACATCGGGTGCAGAGGATGCAATAGATGATGTGTGTGGAGGTGCAGGTGAATCTGTGGCGGATATGGAAGTTTCCTTTGGGGCCTTGGAGGGAGGTGAGGGGGGAGGTGTGGGCGCAAGTAAAGTAAAGCCTAGTACTTTTATTGAAAGAACCATTAACTTTTAGCTGTCAGACTTCAGTTGAATGTTACAAGCAAGTTCCTTGGCTATGTTTTTGCCAGAAGTTGGGCAAATGGGGACTGCAGATTTGAACTGTTCACCAGCTTCAGGAGAATGTTGGAAGTCATAAGCCCAGACCTATCAGAATCAGCCTTAATTTTTACGTCAAAATTTATTTATGTTGTGCTGCTATGTCAATGGTATTAGGACAGTTGAATATCACAAAAAGATACAAAGAGCTGTACACCACCAATAAATCTGTCATAGAAAAAAGATCATTGCAGCTGAATTGTTTCAGTAAATTCCATGCTCATTAAAAATCTGCAACTTTACATGTTTTGCGGCATAATGGACAGAATGTTACAGATAACTACTCATAGGTGATGGAGTGGAACGAGGGTAGAGGATGCTGGCAATAGAGTGGGAACCTATTTCTCAGAGGAAGGGACTTTGTTATAGCTATTAAGTCATTGTGACAATATCTCTCCTGTTTCCAGGTTTCCTAACCAATCACAGATTGTGTGCGTGATGCAAACTTGCACTCTCTCACTACCTACTCAAGAGAAATGAAGACAGACAATAGCCATTGGTCAAAGTAGTCACATCCCATGTGGCAATTTAAAGAAATTAAAAAGCCCATTTGAAGTGTCCCTAGCAGTGGTCGGAGTATCTGAATACTGTATTGCTTTGAATTTCAGCAACTGACCTGCTGAGTTTCTCCTGCAGTTTCTGCCATAAAGTGGGTTTCTTTTCCTGCAAATAAGAAGAAGCCAGCCCCACAAGCATAACAGGTATGCTGAAAAGGTCAGCAGCAGAACCGTGCTCTATCAAATATGCCCCAGTTGTGTCAGGTCTTCAGGAAAAATGAGATACAAAACACTTCTCCACAACGTGACTCTCAGCATTTACCTGCGCAAGCTTTCTCAGGACAACACACTGACAGCTCCACTCAGTACTCTCCTTCAAGGCATGTCTTCATATTCCCATCTGAACAGGCAGACACTCTCAACCTATTACTCCCCACATCCATCCTCCACAAATATTCTCATTATATCCTCTGTTCATAAACCTTTATTCACATTCCTAACACTTTGCTTCTCTCCTTACATGAAATGACTGCGCACAGCTCCACAAACAGGCAGGGCAGATAGGATAGCCACCTAATGATTACTTACAATGTATCCTCAAACCTGATCCATAGCAAAAAAGATCTTGATCCAAAAACTGCAGATGCTTATAGCAACCTGCCTTGAAAGCCTGAGCTCCCTGAGGCACAGTGTTGACCTATGTCTGGGGCTATACTTAGTTGGAGGTTGGATTTCTGAGTCCATTACTCTACGCTGTGCTGCTTCCAGTGGCTAAGGAGGAAGCAGTTAATGCTGCTGTAGTATTGCACATGGTGCTGCTCCTTTTCGGAGCTCCAAACTTTTTCATGCTGCAGTGAATGCCAACAGCAGGAAAGATTAGATCAAGATGAGTGAATGAAGTTCGAAATAAGTAAAATCACTTTTAAATAGTTGAAAGTCACTTGTCAACTAAGGAAATCTGGGACTCAGAACAAAAGCTTTGATCAGTAACCTTTCATATAGGGAGGCCAGCAGCAATGTAGTTTCATTGTTAAAAGGTTTTTGCAACTGTCAGTTATTTCATAATGGGTTCCCACTGTGCTTGCACCTCGTTGACCCGGGTAAGTTCAACACAGCTCAATAAGCCAATGCACTGGTTATTAAAGCAAGAATCCTGGGACAAATCTATAATTAATTGACTATTTAAATTATTTCACTTGACAGCTCCAAGGGGATTTCCCATTAACTTGCAAATCTATTTCGGTGAAAGCAGCAAGTTGGCAAAATCATGTTATGTTACTGACCTACCTGCACTTTTCAGAGTTTTAATTACCCCTCCCTTCCAGCTTGTACCCATCTGTACTTGTAAAACTCCACCACTGTAACCGATATTATAAAAGGGGAAATGGTGCACAATTAAATAATCTAAAATGTTATCACATTAGGATATGCTAAAAGATCAGATTGCAGACTATTTTGAAGTGTGGACATTAGATTCATGTCTGAGCAGTTGGGTTGGATTTTCCTCTGAGGGCGGGCTTCCCAAATGTACTGTAACATTAATTTCAGAAATGATTTACTTAGCCAGCCAGCTCAGCCATTTTGCTCTGCTTCAAATTTTCAGCTGATAGCCCTTTAATTAGTTTGAATAGGAACTTTTATCCATCTCCAAGAGGTCATTCTGTGTCATTGAGCTTCTGACCAACTAGAGGTCAGTAGCATGCCATATGGGAGCACTGAGCAGGAGTGATGGTCAGTGCTGTTGCTGCATATAGATCAAGGAGGTGGCAAGTCAGAGATCTCGATGAGGGCAGGTTGACAGACCGGAAGGGGGGGGAAGCATGTTAAATAGGTTAAGATTCAGGGTTGGTTAGGAAAGGCATAAAACTATTGTGAGAGTTCTCCATTTGATACAGGAGAACTTTGATCAAAATACACATACATCCCTCCCTTACACTGCATTCATCCACTCATCAGCAGTCCAAAGAGTACAGGCCTCATATTATATCCCTTGATATATCAAAGACGATGGCAGAATGAGAGTCTTTTTCTTATGTCTGACACTCCTGTTTTTTTTGTTTTTTTCTTTCATCCCACACTACCGCCTAACTGCAGTAAAATGAGAGTTTAATTGCTCATTTAAAATCATCAATTGAGCTGTGGGCAGGTGATGCACCTGACACCTCTACTACTGCTTGTAAACTTGTAGAGGGGTGGGAATAGATCGACTAATAGCACAACACCCTTATTCATGGGCATACTGATCTGTTTTCACACTCATAGCCATAAAACTGAGCCCAATGTCATTATAGAAGAAATATCTTATTGTTGAAGGATCTTGTATGTTCTTTTAGTATAGATACTAATGTCAAGTAACACTTTCTTGCTTTAGAACAGAGCAATTATTTCCAAAAATAAAATGGATCTTGAGTTGCTTTATTTTACTAATACCAAATTTAAATCATTACAATTAAGTCACATTACTGTATATTTGTTTCAAGAATGATTAATTTTAAAGTCTAGCTCTGAAATGTATTGTACAGTTTCAGAACCTTAAATACTTATTTTTCAGTCTTCTTATTCCGTAACTGTTGCTCAATTGATCATGTAACATTTTCTACATACTTTTACTGCTTCTAATAAATGTTCTCTTCATTACACCTCATTAAGTATGATTTATTTTTGTACACAGGCTCCTAACTCAAAACTACGGTTGGAATCATCCAAGTCCCTGAACAACATGGGCCACAGTGAGAAATTTCAAAGAATCATGTAAGAAATTTAGCACAGTCTACCTTGATGTCAGGAGAAAAGATTGCATTTTCTAACCATCTGCCAGATGTCGAGACACAAGAGGTCTATTAACAGAGATTGTCACTCATGATAATCCTCATTATTATTTCATCTCACCTCAGCCCCACACTCTCTCACCTGCCAGAGCAAAACTAGATGCCTAAAATTCCCACCATCAAAATCTGAGAGGGTACCTGACAACTCCAACTTGCCACTTTGTTCCACTGAACATCCACCTTGAACACTGAGAGCATGCTCTAGGGCAGTTGCCACAAGCACCCGACTCCGTGGACACTGGCATCCAACAAGTACCCACCTCACTAAATCATCATGGTATACCATTAATCCACTTACTCTATACTCCTGCACTTTGACACTCCATTTTGCAGTGCACTGGGACATTTCATTGGAATGCTCTCTTAATATTCACACACACTTTTCAGCTATCCGGATACTCAGAACATTCCTGCCTTGCCTCTTTGTATTTTCTCACTTATCTACACATTAAATCTCACAGTGTTTCTATCTTAACTTGTCTTATAGACATATAGACAAACAGTTTGTCAACACTCAGTCAAGGGGGTTGAATATATTTCTGTACAGCTGTATCAATTTCACACCTACAGCATATGATAGCAGCACTCTCAAAAAACACACTGCATGTGCTCCAAACAAATGACCATACCTCAAAGTCAAAAGGGAATAGTCCTCAGTCAAGATGAACTGCCATTGTACAAGAGGTTCCAGTATTGTGAGTCAAAGGCAATGTTTGCTGACAGTCCAGGGCGTTTGTATAGTAAGATGTCTGCTTGAAGTGATCAGGGTCAGAGGTTCCATCTCACTACTTTCCGAGAAATTGAATGCAGTCAGTCTGGCAGGTCAAATGCGAGCAGTCAGGGCATTTGTGGACTGTCAGTTGGGAATCTAAATGAAGAACATTCAAGGGTCCAGCCAGTCATCAGTTGAGGCTGTCCATCTAATTCAATCAGCAGGTGGTCACAGTCAGTCCTGTTCAATGAGGGGAGGGCCTGGAGTGGGGTATCAGAGACACTGCTATGTTAAGGAATTGGGATATTAATGTTGACAAGTTGAGACAGTGATCTGGAATGCTGAGGGAATGAAGGTCATGAAGGAGGACAAGTCAACAAATAGAGGAGGAGTCAATAGTGCATGGGAGGACAGGGGTGCTGTGAGAGGGGGACATATGGGAGATCATGGCTGTGGCCTTAATTAGCAGAGTATGCATTGTAATAGCTACCAAACACAATGACTTGCGTGCCAAATGGCATAAAACGGCAAGTGATAGACAGAGCTAAGTGATCTCACAACCAAGGGATCAGTCTAAGCTCCAGTCGTGAATGGTGGTGGACAATTAAAGAACTCATTGGGGGAAGAGGCTCCGCAAGTATCTCTACCCTCAATGATGGAGGAACCCAGCATATCAGTGCAAAGGATAAGTTTGATGCATTTGCAAAAATCTTCAGTCAGAAGTGCCAAATAGATGATCCATCTTGGGCTCCTCCAGTGGTCCCCAGCATTGTAGATATCAGTCTCCAGCCAATTCGATTCACTCCATGTGATATCCAGAAACGGCTGGAGGTACTGGATACTGCAAAAACAATAGTACTGAAGTCATGTGCTCCAGAACTTGCCAATCCCCTAGCCAAGCTCTTCTAGTACAGTGGCATCTACTTGACAATATGGAAAATTGCCCAGTATGTCCGGTACACAAAAAGCTGGACAAATCCAACCCAGCCAAATACCGCCCAATCAGTCTACTCTCCATCATCAGTAAAGTGATGGAATGGGTCAGTAATAGCACTATCAAGCAGCACCTGCTCAGCAACAACCTGCTAGTAACGCCCAGTTTGGATTTTGCTAGGTTCACGCAGCTCCTGATCTCATTACAGCCTTGGTTCAAACATGGACAAAAGAAGTGAATTCCAGAGGTGAGGTGAGAGTGACAGCCCTTGACATCAAGGCCACATTTGACCGAATATCGTATCAATGAGCCCTGGCTAAACTGGAAACAATGGGTATCAGGGGCAAACACTTCACTGGTTAGAGTCATACCTGGTACAAAGGAAGATCGTGGAGGGTCAGTCATCTCAGCTCCAGGACATGTCTGCGGGAGTCCTTCAGGGTAATATCCTAAGCCCAACATTCTTCAGATACTTCATCAATGACCTTCCCTCCATTATAAGGTCAGAAGTGGGAATGTTCACTGATGATTGCACAGTGTTCTGAACCATGTTCGACTCCTCAGATACTGAAGCAGTCCGTGCTCAAATGCAATAAGGTCTGGACAAAATCCAGGCTTGGGCCAACAAGAAGCAAGACACATTCATGCCACACAAATGCCAGGGACCATCACCAATTAGAGACACTCTAACCACCACCCCTTGATATTCAAAATATTATCATCACTGAATCCCCCACTGTCAACATCCTTGAGGTTACCATTGACCAGAAACTCAACTGGACTCACCACATAAACACTGTGGCTACAAGAGCAGGTCAGAGACTAGGGATACTGTGGCGAGTAACTTACCTCCTGACACTCTGAAGTCTATTTACCATCTACAAGGCACAAGTCAGGAGTGTGATGGAATACTCCCCACGTGCCTGGATGGGGGCAGCTCCAACAACATTCAAGAAGCTTGACACCATCCAGGACAAAGCAACCTTCTTGACTGGCATCACATCTACAAACATTCAATCCCTCCACCCAAGGCACTCTGTAGCAGCAGTGTGTACTATCTACAAAATGCACTGCAGAAACTCACCAAAGATACTTAGACAGCACCTCCCAAATTGATGACCACTTTCATCTCGAAAGACAAGGGCAGCAGGTACTTGGGAACACCACCATCCGTAACTTCCCCTCCAAACCACTCACCACCCTGACTTAGAAATATACCACCGTTCCTTCACAGTCATTGGAATTCTCTCCCTACCAGCATTGTGGGTCAACCCATAGCAAGTGGATTGCAGCAATGCAACAAGGCAGCTCACCACCACCTTCTCAAGGGCAAATAGGGATCAGCTATCAACACTGGCCAGCCAGCGATGCCCAAGTCCTACATATGAATAACAAAAAACAATTGGTGGCACAGTGGGTCAGTGGTTAACACTGGTGCCTCACAATGCCAGAGACCTGGGTTCAATTCCTGCCTCAGGCAACTGTCTGTGTGGAGTTTGCACATTCTCCCCGTGTCTGCGTGGGTTTCCTCCGGGTGCTCCGGTTTCCTCCCACAGTCCAAAAATGTGCAGGTTAGGTGAATTGGCCATGCTAAATTGGCTGCAGTGTTAAGTGAAGGGGTAAATGTAGGGGAATGGGTCTGGGTGGGTCGCTCTTCGGAGGGTCAGTGTGGACTTGTTGGGCTGAAGGGCCTGTTTCCACACTGTAAGTAATGTAATGTAATCTAATCTAATCTAAACTGTAACGATGTAGAGACAAGGGGAAAGGAGAAGAATTGCAGTTGTATGTTCAGGTGATGGATGGGAACATGTGGGGTATTGGTAGTGAGTGCTTGCCTGTCCAGGGTGCCCCAGGTAGAAAGTGACATGGAGGTTTGGGGGAGATTGGAGAGGGGTACTGAAGAGCAGGTTGTACTCATAAGGTCGACAGTGTGATGCTGGAAAAGCACACAGCAGTGCAGGCAGCATCCGAGGAGCAGGAGAATCAATGTTTCGGGCATAAGCCCTTCATCAAGTCCTGATGAAGGGCTTATGCCTGAAACATTGATTCTCATGTTCCTCGGATGCTGCCTGACCGGTTGTGCTTTTTTTAGCACCACATTCTCAACTCTGATCTCCAGCATCTGCAGTCCTCACTTTCTCCTGTACTCGTAAGGTGCTTAGCGTAACCGTCATTGCATTCCATGATCTCTCAATTCATAACACGATGGAAGGTCATATCACAATGTTCATCAATAGAAAAAGGCTTCCATTTCAGCAATGTGCAAGTTTTGTTTTTCATTAATTCATGGGGTGTGGGTGTTGCTGACTGGGTCAGCATCTATTTCCCCATCCCTAGATGCCCTTCAGAAGTGGTGGTGATCTGCAGTTCATTGGTGCAGATAAACCCATAATGCTGTTCGGGAGGGAGTTCCAGAAATTTAACACTGCAACCATGAAAGACCAATGATATATTTCCAAATCAGGATGATGAAGAAGAACTTCTATGTGGTGTTGTTCCCATGTATCTGCTGCCCTTATCCTTGTAGATGGGAACGGTCACAGGTTTGGAAGGTGCTGTCCAAGAAACCTAGATGCATTTCTGCAGTACTTCTTATGGCTAGTACACACTGAGGGAATGAACTTGGACTGCATCAATGACTGATGAGTCTCAAATGATGCTGAACATCGTGCACCTATCAGTGAACATCCCCATTTCTGACGTTCTAATGAGGGGTGGGGTGGTAGGGGGAGTCATTGATGAAGCAACTGAAATGGTTGAGGTAACTTCCATGATGCTTATATCCTTGAGCACTCAAATATTCCTCCTTCATTTCAAAGGGCAGATGCCTCACAAGGATGGTTTCTTGGAGAAAAGGGCTACCCAATGTGACCATTGCTGATGAATCTGTTAAGAAAACTCCTGACTGAGACTAACTGTAGATACAGTGCATCCTGTGCTATGACCAGGGTCATAGTGGATCAGAAAATATGCCTCCTGAAGATAAGGTTCCACTCCTTGGATTAGTCTGAGGAGCACTCCAGAACGAGTATGCTGCATAACTACAAAACCATCTCTTTCTTTGACCAAGGATTCCCCCAACTCTGCTTTCTCCCCACAGAAGCTGCCAGACCTGCTGAGTTTCTCCAGCAATTTCTGCTTTTATTACAGCTTCAGATTTCAGTTTGTTCTTGGCATTTTGGTGAACATTTTGACCAATTTGAAGTCTTTCCTGGACCTGACGGTCCCACATTGAACAATGAGAAGATACTAAGTTAGAGTAGGAATTGGGGAAAAGAATGGCAGCAATTTAAAAGGTTCTAAGAGGGAATGTGGCTAAGGACAGGTAAGCTGTGTGTGTCCTGTTCATTAAATCACGATAGGTGTGGGAAGACACTGTTATTATATGTAATGAAATGTTAGCAGTGTTACCTTTGTGTTAAGAGAGGTGTTGGTTTGTGGCTGATTTGCCACTATGTTCATGATGAAGGACAACTCGGACTGCCAACATTTGATCGGATGCAAGGTTGGGATTCAAAGATGGTACCTGAGTCAGAGATCTGGACTATCCCATCAGTGATGAGAATGTCCAGCTGTGCTGAGTGGGATGATTGGCTGAACATCAGGAAAAGTGTAAAATAGAGAAATGGTAGATAGTTAATGAAGTGAGTTTAGAATAATTGTGCAAGAAAATATGCAAGGCCTCGCAGAGAGAAACCCTTTATGAAACTTGACAGAAATAGCCAAAAATATGGGAAGATTCAGTCCAGTGTTTCCTTGCTGATTGTGACAAAATGGTTGTTACAGTGTGTGTGTTCTGAACATGTATTTCAACAGACAAAAATGTATTTGACTGATTGAACACCATGTTTGTGGCACCCATGCTAGTATATAGCCATTGAGATCTCCCAGGAGTAAATGCGCCAAATCTATAGCTTTTTTTTGGGTGAAAAAGAGTATTACGTTTTTTAAAAATACTTTTATCTGAGGAGTTAGAACAGCTTTGTGAAGTATTGCAGACACAATACAGGGGAGTTTCTTCAGGAACGTAAACAGTTGAGGACAAGGAATGAGGCAAATCCAAATTGGGTCAATTCAGCTAGACTGAGTATGTGCAAAGCTTTTGAAGATCACAATCTGGGAGCTTTGCTTTCAGAAAGAGACATAAAATAAAAACATGAAAAGGGGTTGTTAAAAACATACTGACTATTTTCCATAAAATTATGAAAGCTCTCTGAGTGCAAGACTTGTTTGCATTTTGTGAATGCTTTTATGAATCTCTAAGTGAATCTGTTTGAAGGACATGTTTTTAAAGAATAGATTTTTGGCATTTTTACACTGTACAGTAATCTTATAATCTATCACAGACGATTATGACATGCAGTTGAAGGTCTTTCCTGGCTTTTATTTTATTCATGAAAATGACAAACTTCACAGCAGGCATTATATTCTACTATCTCTACAATTGTAGCAACTATTTTCAAACAATTTTTGGAAGAGACAGTATGGTCGACTGAACATAGCCTGTTGATAGTCAGCGTAATTTCATCAGACAAGTTCTGCAAGTCAGTTTGATTAGCTCCTCATGTTAACAGTTCCCTGCTCTAAACTACATATCTCTCCACAGTATGGAGTGGAAAATACGACTTAACTTAAAATTTTCTTTGAACTACAAAGTTTAATTTTTCTGATTATAATATAGACCTCTGGAAACAGTCATCTGTATTAGAAGCTAGATCTGTAACCATTTGCAAGGAATTATATCTGTAGATAATCATACTTCAATGGTAATAACATATCTGGTTTTTGATGAGTTCAATTTTCCTCATGTTCAGGTGGATCAATCATGTTATAATGTTGCTTATATTAAATTTCTCTTCTCAGACAAAAGGTAAATTAGTCTTTCTTCTTTACTGTGATTGATGAATTCTGACAAAAACCCATCCTTAAAACACTATAATTGCGTGGTCAGTTTTACGTTGTCACTGTACCTAATTGCTACTCACCAAAAATCATGAAGACATAATTCGAGTTAAGACAACTATGAACCATGATATATTCGAGTACAATGTGAGTCATGAAACTCTCATAGACAATGGAAGTACTCACAACAGCATTGACTGCAGTCCTATTATAGATGACATCTTATTTTCATTGTTAAAAATCACACAACACCATGTCATAGTCCAACAGGTTTAATTGGAAGCACACTAGCTATCGGAGCGCCGCTCCTTCATCAGGTGGTAGTGGAGGGCTCAATCCTAACACACAGAATTTATAGCAAAAATTTACAGTGTGATGTAACTGAAATTATATATTGAAAAACTGATTGTCTGTTAAGCCTTTCATCTGTTAGAATATCATGATAGTTTCACTTCTTTCATGTGTAAATCACAAAACCT
The DNA here is from genome assembly GCF_004010195.1 of Chiloscyllium plagiosum. Lineage (NCBI taxonomy): Eukaryota > Metazoa > Chordata > Chondrichthyes > Orectolobiformes > Hemiscylliidae > Chiloscyllium > Chiloscyllium plagiosum. The sequence continues at coordinate 31,685,221 of NC_057726.1, forward strand.
TTTTTTAAAAATGTTGCATTCTCAAGTTAGCTGTTAACAACGGGTGATAGCGAGACAATATGTTGAAGGTGTTGGCCCACTGTGTTCTCTGTCTATGCCATGATGTTTAGATTGATTCTAATCTAAAAAGTGCGATAACAGAGTTTTACATGAATTCATGCAGTTTTTGAGCTCAGAGTTCTCCATGAATGCATGCAGTTTTTGAGTAAAGTACAATGTAACCCTGCAAGTACAAATTCATCCCACAAAATATATGTGTGCATGTGGGTCTTTGTCTGTCTGTGTGTGTGTGTCTGTCTGAGTTGGGGGTTGTGAGTGTGAGAAAGTGTGTGTGTGGTGAGCCCGAAGTCCGCCTTGGAGGATGGTCACCCGAAGGTCCAAGGTCAAATGTCCTGGACCACTGAAATGTTCCCCAACTGGGAGGGAACACTCCTGTCTGTTGATTGTCGTGCAATGCCCAATCATCCGTTGTCGTGGCGGGACTGAAAGATTGGAGCGACTGGGCTTGTATATGCTTGAGTTTAGGAGGCTGAGAGGGGATCTGATTGAAACATATAAGATTATTAAAGAATTGGACACTCTGGAGGCATGTTTCCGCTGATGGGTGAGTGCCGAACCAGAGGACACAGTTTAAAAATAAGGGGTAGGCCACTTAGAACAGAGTTGAGGAAAACCTTCTTCACCCAGTATGGTGGGTGTATGGAATGCTCTGCCCCAGAAGGCTGTGGAGGCCAAGTCTCTGGATACTTTCAAGAAAGAGTTGGATAGAGCTCTTAAGGATAGTGGAATCAAGGGTTATGTGGATAAGGCAGGAACAGGATACTGATTGAGGATGATCAGCCATGATCATAATGAATGGTGGTGCTGGCTCGAAGGGCAGAAATGCCTATTCCTGCACCTATTGTCAATTGTCTATTGTCTAAAAAGTGGTTATTAATAGACCTTTCAAAGGCCTTAAATGGTGACAGATCAAAATGGTTGCCCAGAACTTAATTGCTGAGATGGCGAGTAAAGGCTTGAAGAGCTTGCCAGCACCAAGTTACTTAATCATTTCACTTTCTCACCACTTCTTTCTTCAGGGAATGGAAATTTTCATTCTAAAATAACATGACATCTCTTCAAATTCCAAATTTGCCTACTTTACTCTGTTCTTTCTATAGCACATACCCATCTTCTTGGAATTTGCTTTATTCTTTGCCAGGTGCAAAAGAATGAGCCATCAAATTCTTGTTAGTAGTCTCCAGAAGCAGAGTGTCAATTATTCCATAAAAAGCTCACCTGAAAGACCCATAAACATGGTGGCACAGTGGTTAGCACTACTGCCTCACAGTGCTAGAGACCCAGGTTCAATTCCCGCCTCAGGCAACTGTGTGGAGTTTGCACATTGTCCCTGTGTCTGCGTGGGCTTGCTCCCGTTTCCTCCCACAGTCACAAAGATGTGCAGGTTAGGTGAATTAGCCATGCTAAATTGCCCGTAGTGTTAGGTGAAGGGGGGAATGGGTCTGAGTGTATTGCTCTTGGGAGGGTCGGTGTGGACTTGTTGGGCCGAAGAGCCTATTTCCACACTGTAAGTAATCTAATCTAAAAGAAAAAGGAATTTATATCTCATCTTATATGATGAGCTTGCTGATGCTTCATTTTATTCAACCTGAGAAGTGGCTGTGCCTCTTCAAGTTAAGGCAGTCAAGGAAACCTGCACTGCTCAACCAGTGTGTACTATCTGTGGAGAGATTCTGTGGTACAATTGTTGTATACAATTGAGCCAGAAAGTCTGCCCTGGAGGTTGGCACAATAAACCCATATAGGTCGATTGAAATAGTTACCATAACTGAAGACCAAGGGACTGCCTTATTAAAACTAATTCAAAGAAATCTTGGGCATATTTGAAATATGGTAGAACAGATCATTAAATTTCTAAATAAAGGTGAAATGTTATAGATCCTATAAATCAGAATTGAAAACAAAACGTTGAGAGTAGTCAACACATCTGGCAGCAGCTATGAAGAAGGAAAGAGTGTTAACATTTCAAGTCAAATATAACTTCTCTTCAGAAGCAGAGAATTGGAATGCTACTTTGATTTTCTAAAATCCTCAAGTTATATTTTCACTACATCTTCAGAAATGACTTGAAGCTTCCAGTTGCTACTTCATCACACGATTGTGTTTCATGGCCAACATTTCTATCTCAGGCTTGCTGCAGTGCTCCAGCAAGGTTCAATGTAATCTGATATTCCGCTTGGGAACTCTGGAGCCCGCAGTACTCAATATCGAGTTCAATAATTTTAGAACCTAAACAATTTCTTCTATGTCCCCTACCCATCCCAACACCTCAAGCCCTGTCATGAGCTGCTTTCAGCACAGCCACCTGATTTTTACCCACGTAAGGGCACCATTATCAGCTTTTCTTTCTCTTGAGCATGACAGTATCCACCTCTTTGTCTCCCTAACTATTGTTTCCTGTCTCTGGGTGCCATCTGTGCCTATTTTCTCAATTCATTGCCCCCCTAACCTTGTCTTCAGCATAAATATCACTTTTTACCTAGCTACCATCAATTCTGAAGAAGAGTCACTGTATTCATAATGTTAACTCTGCTTTCTTTCCACAATTGCTAGGTCTACTGAGTTTCTCTGGCAATTTCTGTTTTTGTTTCAGATTTTCACCATTGCAGTTCTTCGTTATATACTATTTTCACCACATTGATTCAATGCAGGGGTTGTAGCAGGGGCTGAGGTTTTGTATCGACTAAAAGAGATTAACAGAATTATTGTCATTTTCTGAAGAGAGATTGGTTTTTCTAGGCACAGAAAGCAACAAGGAAGAAGGTTTTAAAGGCTTTATGATAGAACCCCAGGAGACATAGCACTGTGTTCTAAAAAATCATGACCACATTTGTCCAATTAAAAGCATATCCTCCATATTAATTCCCTACTCCCATCATAAAACTCTTCATAGTGCTTTGCCATTTCGACTACCAGTAATTCTTCTAATTTCATTGTCAATTAAAATTCATGGAAAATATGAACCACTTGGAATGCACAGGCAGGAGTTGCACCTGGGTAGAACTAGAACTGATATCCTAGTGGGAATAGTTGTTTGAGCAGTTGGGGAGGGTTGAAATTATAATAACAAGGGAGATGGGAACCTATATATGGAGGGAGAAGAGAGATAAACAAGGGTAGAATCAAAAGACAGAATGGGAAATAAGGAAAGAGGTAAGCAGAGAATTCAAAGGCAAGAATCAAACAGGTCCATAGTCCAAGATATTGCAAACAGGATGAAGAATGCCAAAAAGACAAGTCTTAAGGCCTTGTATTGTAATGTGTGTGCATTCACAATAAAGCAGATTAATTAATTGTGCAAAAAGATTTGATAGGGATAATGGCATTGGGATTGTGAAGATGTGGCTGCAGGGTGTCCAGGGATGAGAATTGAATATCCAGGCATACTCAGTTTTTAGGAAAAACTGACAGAAAGGAAACAAAGAGGTGGGGTAGCATTGCTGGTTAAAGAGAAATTAATGCAATCATGAGAAAAAGTGATTAGTTCTAGTGAATTGAGTTCTGTCTGGGTAAAGCTTAATAAGTCAGAAGGGGAAGAAAACAAAATGGGGATTGTGGATGGACCCTCAAAACTGTACTGATTATGTTGGGAAGGCAGTAAAGAGTAAATTAGAGGGCAAGCAATAAAGTTACAACTGTTATTACAGGCAATTTTAATCTGTTAATAGCTTGGGCAAATCAAATCCGTAACAATAGAGGAGGAATTCCTGGAGCATATACAACATGGTTTTCTGAATCAATGTTGAGGAATCAATATGGAGGCCATTCCATATTCGGTATTGTTTAATGAGAAAGGAATACTTAGCAATCTAACTGTGTGAGCCTGTTTGGAGAATGGTGACAATAACGTCATACAGCACAGAAACAGAAGCTTCAGTTCAATTCGCCCATGCTGACCAAGTTTCTCAAACTAAACTCATCCCATTTGTCTGTGTTTGGCTCATATTCCTCTAAACCTTTCCAATTCATGTACCTTACCAAATGTGTTTAAAAAGTTGGAACTGTATCCTCTTTTACCAGTTCCTGTGACAGTTCATTCCACATACAAGCCACCCGCTGTGTGAAAAAGCTGCCCCTCAGGTACATTTTAACTTTTTACTGTGAAGAAAGAAATGGAGGCTAAGGAACTCAGGGAAATAAATATTGATATCTTGAAAACAATCCACAGAACAGAAGAGGAAATGTTGGAGGTCTTAAAAAATACATTGGTGGATAAATCTTCAGAACCTAATCACCTTTACCACAGGACTTTGTGAACAGTTAGGGAAGAAACTGCAGGGCCCCTAGTAGAAATATTTGTATCAGGTGAAGGGCCAGAGGAGGTCCTGTGGCCAGAGGAGGATGCCTAATGTTGTGCTTTTATTTAAGAAAGGTTGTAAGGAGAAGCCTGGGATGTATAGACACTTATCATGACATCAGTTGGAGGGGATTCTGAGAGATTAGATTTACAAGTATTTGGAAAGACAGGATTGATTAGGGATAGTCAGCATGGTTTTGTGAGAGTGAAATTGTCTCTCACAAACTTGATTGAGTTTTTTTGAGGAAGTAACCAAAAAGATTGTTGAGGGCAGAGCAGCAGACGTTGCATACTTGGATTTTAGTAAAGCTTCTGGTAAGGTTCTACATGGTTGACTAATTATTAAAGTTAGATCACATGGGATTCAGGGTGAGCTTGTTAATTGGGTACAAAATTGGCTTTACGGTAGGTGAACAAATATGAAATTCAGAAAGTGATGGAAGATTACTTGAGATGTAATTACATCAACAGAATAAGAGCCACAGTCAGCTAAAAGCAGTTGTGTTTTCATTTTATTTGAAAGCCCTTGAGATTTTGAGAAAAAAGAACAGGAGTCAAATCCAAACTTCATATGCATGGCCTTTACCCAAAATTATAGATGAAGTACATCAACCAAAAGAAATATGCCAGAGTACATAGGATCATATAATCAATTCAAAAGGCAACGTGCTCCACATGTTTGCTTGGGGTGCATATTCGTCTCTGAGATTTCAGACTGTTGAGTTTCATTTTAGAGTTCTCAAAGTTGGGTAACATACAAAAAATTTGATTATGAGAAAAGTGTATTTTATTTTACTGAGTTAGGCACAACAATGATTTATTGCTGAGACCATGAACCATTCTTGCGAAAGTTAAGATCAACAGGAAACAAGAGTCTATCAGAAACATTAGATTAAATTTTAAGTGGGAACAATAATTCTAATATAGTCATGATTAATTCTACCATATAAAATCTTCTTCACAATACCAAAGTAATGGGTTTGAGTAAATGACCATATGAATGGATGGTGAAATATTTTAATCAATTTGAACTGAATCACATTAATAATGTACATTGAAATCAACAGCTGAAAATGTGAAAACAAATGCACCAAACCTTAACTGAAATATGGAAATGAGTATATAAGTGCTGGTATACTGTTTGCTTTTGGGATATGCACCTTAGAATGACATTGCGAATGCTATTTAAATGTGAAACAAATAACCAAAATAAAATATACTGAATATGTATTTTAAAATGCTTTGGTTTACCACTGAAAATGCGATCAAGACATTTCCCACTGAACTCTATTTACGGCAGCCCAGGAGTACTGACTTTCAGTCTACTAACTATTATATTGCCTCATTCTTGTGGACAGACTTTAGCTTAATTTACAAATTTAATCTTTATGTTAAAGACCTGTCCCAACAGGAACTCCATTCTCTCCGTACTATGTTGTTTTGGTTCCATTTTATTTCCAAGAAACGAGACTATGCTCAACATGTCCATGTTGTGCGTACTTAACAGTTAGCCCAGACCTGTACTGTTACTATTCAATTATCTTTCTTTATGGTCAAAGATTCAAATCGATTTCATGCTGCCTTCAGAATTCCATGAATCTTCTTTGGACTGGATTCCATTGATCTAACATTCTTTTCCTCCACTAGGTAAGTTTCAGAGCCTCAGCTGATAGTTGATTCTCTCAAATGAAGAGTGGATCCAACCTTCTCGCCCACTTGGAACATGACTATTGGCTTCTTTTTGCTAGCTCCACACAGCCTGCCCATTGGATATATCACACAATAGTGTTCTTGTCCATGGATTTTAATTTTCTACTCTTACATAGTGTTTCTGCCCTGCTCATGACTAAACTAAACTTAGGGGTGGCATGGTGGCTCTGTGGTTAGCACTACTGCCTCACAGCGCTAGGTAAACTTCTGAGTTGGGGGGAAGGGAAAGTGAAAGCGACAGGGAGTATGGAGTTAAATGGAAAGATGAGCAGCAGGATAGCACATGTGCAGGCGGATTTAAACTTGAGGCAGACTGGGAATGCAGCAAAAAGGAAAGATAACTTAGGACATCTTATGACTTCCAATATCTCTAATGATAAGAAAGTTAACATTAAGGCACTTTACCTGAATGCTCATAGCATTCGTAACAAAGCAATGGCACAGATCATCGTGAATGATTATGATGTGGTAGGCATCACAGAGACGTGGTTACAGGGGGGTCAGGACTGGCAGTTAAACATCCAAGGATTTTCAACTTATTGAAAAGACAGGGAGGCGGCAGAGGGGGTGGGGTTGCCTTGTTAGTTAAGAACAAAATTAAATCTATGGTGCTGAATGACATAGTGTCGGATGATGTGGAGTCTGTGTGAGTGGAATTGAGGAACCACAAAGGCAAAAAAACCATAATGGGAGTTATGTACAGACCTCCTAACAGTGGTCAGGACCAGGGGCGCAACAGGTACCGGGAAATAGAGAAGGCATGTCAGAAAGGCAAGGTCAC
>NC_057726.1:31694654-31718985 GCF_004010195.1 Chiloscyllium plagiosum
GAATTAGAGGGGGTAAATTCGGAACAGAAATGCGGAGACATTTCTTCAGCCAGAGAGTGTTGGGCCTGTGGAATTCATTGCCGCAGAGTGCAGTGGAGGCCGGGACGCTAAATGTCTTCAAGGCAGAGATTGATAAATTCTTGATGTCACAAGGAATTAAGGGCTACGGGGAGAATGCGGGGAAGTGGAGTTGAAATGCCCATCAGCCATGATTGAATGGCGGAGTGGACTCGATGGGTCGAATGGCCTTACTTCCACTCCTATATTTTATGGTCTTATGGTCTTAAGGTAACCCAGATTCTATTCTAGCCTCAGGTGACTGTCTGTGTGGAGCTTGCTCATTCTCCCTGTGTCTGTGTGGGTTTCCTCCAGGTGCTCTGGTTTCCTTCCCTGATCCAAAGATGTGCAGGTTAGGTGAATTGGCCATGCTACAATTGTCCAATAGTGTTCAGGGATGTGTAGGTTAGGTGCATTAGTCAGGGGTAAATGTAGGGGAGTGGATCTGGGTGAGTTACTCTTTGGAGGATTGGTGTGGACTTGTTTCCACACTGTAGGGTTTCTATAATGATTCATGACAAGTGTCTCACCTACTTTCTGCTCTGACTATTTCATCCAAAATGTATATGCTCATTCATATGGTAATTTTAGTTGCTGCTCTGGACCCAGACCCAATGGCTGAGATTTTCAATTTACAAATCAGGACTGATGTTGTCCCATGCCCATGTGAAGTCCAATTTGATAATGATACATTGCAAACCTGAAGTCAACACCCTACGTTCCTTTAATATACTTGGTAGGTGGGTAGCAAAAATCACTAGCTGCTGCCATTTTAAAGAAATGATTAACGGATAACAAACTGATTAACCTGAAGCTTATGTTATCCATACCACAGTATGGTTGGTGTGGACAAGCTTGTGATAGAATTGTGTATCCGCTTTTTCACTAAGGTGGTGCAAAATTGGGTGGGAAGGCTTTTATACTTTGATGTGTGCTGCATGTATCTGAGGCATCACAACAACCACAGACAATACCTCCCTTGAGAATCTCCATTGGGCCTCAAAAAACTATTGAGACAAAAAGTTTTAAATAAGTCAAAGAACATCAGTAGAATAATAGAAGGCTTATGGCACAGAAAAAGAGGCCAATAGCCCATCTTCTGTGCTGACCAGAAACTGAACCATCCGGCCTAATCCCACTTTTCTGCACTTGGACTGAAGCAGTGCAAGTTCTGAGACCTCATATGCATATCTAAGCACTTTCTAAATGAATCAAGGGATTGTGTCTCTATCTGTATTTCATACAGTGTTCCATATACATACCACTCTCTGGGTGAAAAGCTCTCATCTCCCCTCTCATCTTTCTCTCTTAAATTTAGGCTATGCAACTGACCTCTCTGCTCAGTTGAATAGGCACTTCACAAATTTGTAAACCTCATTGATATCGCCACTCACACTTCTCTGAGGAACAAACTCCAGGCTGCTCAAACAGCCCTGGTAACATCCCTGTACATTTCCCCTATACAGCACAATTATATCCTTTCAGCAATGAAGTGACTAGAACTGTACACAGTATTCAGGCTATGTGCTGACTACGGATTTATACAGTTCTAGCATAACAACCTTGCTTCCATACCTCAGCTAATAAAGAAACAAAGGTGATGAAAAAGCCCTGCTACATTCAAAGGATCTGTGAACCTTTATTCCCTCCACCCATTGGTATTATTTCATTAAATTCTGTATGAAGATGGGCAGTGGCATTGCAGAGTCTAAGACAGGGGTCCTGAATCTGAATAAAGGGAAGTATGATGATATGAGGCACAATTGGCCCTGGTTACTTAAAAGAATGGCAGTTAGCAGAGTTGATAAAGAAGAGCCAGTAGATGTGGTTTATTTGGACTGTCAGAAGGCTTTAGATATAAGGTCCCATATAAAATTAAAATTTTATAATGTGTAAAATTAAAACCCATATATTTGCGGGTAGTGTACTGGCATAGATAGAGAAATGATTGGCAAAGAGGAACCAAAAAGTAAGAATAAATGTGTCTTTTTTTTCTGAGAGAAAATTATTCCAGTACAGTTTCACCTGCTGGAAGTCAATTCCTTTTAATTCCATGATGCTGCATGCACTTGTGTAAAAGTCATGTTTTTGAGACCAAATTTTTAGGCAAAATGTAGGGAGCTGACTTAAATGTGAGTAATATTTTTGAGGGGTGAAGTAATTTTGGGCCATGTGTGACAGATCATAAGTGACCCAATCTAAGGTATTGTGCAGTGGCCTTTCCTACTTGCTACTGCCCTGCCTGACACTCACGACTTTCCTTTGCAACTCTTCCACCTATATTTCCTTACCCATTTTCATTGCTTCCCTGTCTGATTCCCTGATTTGCCATTTCCCAAACTGACTCTCCCACTCCTGCTTCCTTGCACAAATTCTCACTTCTGGTTCCCAGCTCAAAACATTGCTTCCTGCCTTACTCTCTCAAAAGAAAACGCCTCTCGTTCTTTTCCTCATCTCATCACCCCTCTCCTGAGCCCTCACAGTGAGTGAACAAGAGAGAAAACAGTTCAAAAGTTCAGCAAAGAAACAGTAAGAGTCAGGAAAAGAAGTGGTAAATGTCAGGCAGGAAAATGTGACTGAAAGATTTAGACAGGGAAGCAATGAGAGAATCATCCTATAGAACAGTGGGTGAGTACATGATAAGGAGAGAGCATAAGGCTTTTTCGCAAAAAATAGGGGGCAAATCACAATGGAATTTTTAGGGTAAAATATGAAAGTAAGTTCAAGTTTCTAGGTCAAATATCAACTTTAGTCTCATGTTTGTATGGTTTAAAAAGCAGTTGCCAGAATATTCAAGATGAAAATTTGATAGCAGACTGTTAACAAATACATAACTAATGTGTTGTACCTTTGACAGCAGAGAATAAACACTTCAAACATAGACAGACATTACTAACTGGAAGGCCATGATGTCAGCAATGTCTGTACGTTAAAATGTTTTGTGTATAAACATCAATCTCTGCTTCAGTTGCTTAAGGCATGGTGCAAACTTTTCTCAACCTTGCTTTGCAGGAATGCTGTGGTATTTTTGGCTGCTTTAGATAGGAAAGAGTGAATTAGTCAACTATAATTGGGCCTGTTGTCACCATGGAAACTGGACAACACACATTTTACAACCAGTCTTTAATTCTTCCTTGGTTATTACTTACATTCACTTCTTCATTGTTTATTTGCTACAAACATATGCTCATGTCATGTTCAACTATTACATGCTTTTTCACTGGCAGGAATTTAAATTTTTTTTACAATTTTAAAATTTTTAAAGTGTGATGCCTGTATTAGTTCGTAATTAACTGTACTTAGTAAGCTTTAACATCATGTGTATAAGCACTTATGAAAAATATTTAATTGGAAGCTATTACTGCGCTCCTTGACATGATTTCAACATTTGTAATGAAATATGAGAACTCAAATAACATTACATAATGTTATTTTAGGAATGTAGGATGTACAAAGAGTACAGTGAGATCACTTTTTCATACTAATAGACATCCTACAATTATAGCAATTCAGGCAGCATCGGATGCTGCTTGAATTGCTGTGCCCTTCCAGTACCACTGATCCAGAATCTGGTTTCCAGCATCTGCAGTCATTGTTTTTACCATCCTACAATTATACTCAAGTTTCTCAAGAGGAAAACTGATACAGGTGAAAACAAATTAGTTCCCCTCAAATTGCCAAAGTTGACTTGTTATTAGGCAACGTTTTATTCTTTTAGCAGAAGGAGTTGTACATATTCTGTTAATCTTCAGACTGAATAGTTTACCTCTGGTTCACAGGGTACTGGGATTTACTATCTACAGCAAGTTTCAGTTAGCTGATAAACATTTTCTACCATTTAGCCAGCATGAATTACTTAGAAGCCATCTCTACACAACGGAAGAAGGATGGTGGTAGCCAATCATAGCTTTTTATGATTAATCATTTTCTGCAGTTCAGAAATAGTGGATGTGGAAGTCCATAGTTTTGTTTTAGATAGGTCCAGAAAGAATAGAAAGTGTCAATTCTCTGAAGGAGTTTCCTCTTGGTACGTCCATTGTACCTAAACTAAATACATTTCCTGAAAATTCTATATTGAATACAGTCCATATTTAAATTTATGAATATAGCATGCTTTTTCTTTAACAGAGCATGACAGATAGCACAAAAATGAGCATGAGCTTTTTCTTGGCTTTTCAGATGGGGATGTGAGGTGGTGTCTTGAGAGAGAGGAATGACTGCACTGTATGTTGTTTTGACGCATGCTGAGCAGCAATGTGCTGGAAATATCAAATGGTGCAGCTGGCAATTGAAACCTTGATGCCACATGACTTTTCTACCCTCCTGACATTCTTGAAACTCTTGGAGAGGATATTCAGGTCCAAGGCACTACACTCCAGTCGCTCACTGGCTCCCTTACAAACATACCTTCTTGATTTGAAGAAACTGGTCTCTTGTTTTTATCTTTGCCATAAATACCTCACTTACATCCCCTAGAACCTGCAGTACAATCTCCAGTCTGTAATAAACACCTAGGTCACTTCTCTATTCCTGTGGCTGCTGAAGTCTCAGAAATAAATGACAGTTCGGCCATTTGGATTTCTGCCAAATGGCCATTTGGTTTTCTGATTGGTTAGGTAACATGGCAGCAGGATGTTAATACCATGGTTGAATTCAATGGTCATGGAAAAAGCTCTCTTCAATTAAAAATTAACTCCTGCACTGTTAAATGGCTGCCCCCATCCTCTGAAGGCAAATCTGTTTGATTAAGATTCTGCCCAAAATTTATGTTATGTATGTGAACTTATTTCAGATTGTCAAGGAAATTCTTATATACCATAAACATTGATTAGTGCATCAGTTATGAACACTTTTCCATTTCGGCACAATATGACCATATATTCTAATTCTGCTCCTTTGGCCAACTACCTCTGCTCCACACTCAATTATAGCTGGTACATTTGTCAACCCCAAATATGGTACAATATTCTTAACACTTAAGTGAGATTTACAGAGTATTGAACTTATTTATCGAATTAAGCAGTGGAAGAGAAAAGGTGGTGTTCTGTTATCTTTGCCTTAAATTTTTTGATCTCCAGGAACTGATTCTCAAATAGCTGGTTAATTGGTGAATTTCTGATAACTGACAATGTTTTTTTTCCATTCTGAAGGTTCAAAACACCATAACAGCTATTAATATATAAAACATAATAATAAAAGGTTTAGAGCAATAATTAAGTAATTTCTTAGAACACATTAAGGATGGCAGGACAGTTGATTAGATTAGATTACCTACAGTTTGGAAACAGGCCATTTGGCCCAATAAGTCCACACCGACCCTCTGAAGAATAACCCACCCAGACCCATTCTCCTACCCTATATTTACTCCTGACTCATGCACCTAACATTATGGGCAATTTAGCATGGCCAATTCACCCAACCTGCACATCTTTGCATTGTGGGAGGAAACCAGAGGAAACACATAGACACAGTGAGAATGTGCAAACTCCAGGTGGGAATCAAACGCGGGTCCCTGGTGCTGTGAGACAACAGTGTTATCTACTGAGCCACTATGCTGCCCCTTGACGTTTCATAGTTGCAGTATGTTGGAGCTCCTGGGTAACAAAGCAAAACTATCTGCACCGAATAAGACAACTAGACCATAAAACATAGGAGCAGAAATTAGGCCATTCAGCTCATCGAGTCTGCTCCACCATTCAATCATGGCTCATCCCTATTCTCCTGCCTTCTCCCTGTAACCCTTGATCCCCTTGACAATCAAGAACCTATCTATCTCAGTCTTAAATACACTCAATGACCTGGATTCTACAGCCTTCTGTGGCAGTGAATTCCATGGATTCACCACTCTCCGGCTAAAGAAGTCTCTCCATATCTTGTTCTAAAAGTCTTCCCTTTACTCGAAGGCTGTGCCCTTTGGTCTTAGTCACTCCGACCAATGGAAACATCTTCCCAAAATCCACTCTGTCCAAGCCCTTCAGTGTTCTGTCAGTTTCAATTAGATACCCCCCCTCATCCTTATAAACTCCATCGTGTATAGTCACAGAGTCCTCAAAAATCCCTCATATGTTAAGCTTTTCACTCCTGGGATCTTTTTCGTGAACCTCCTCTGAACACGCTCCAGGGGCAGTAAATCCTTCCCGAGATACTGGGCCCAGAACTGCGCACAATGCTCCAAATGTAGCCTGGCCAGAGTCTTACAGAGCCTCAGAAGTACATATCTGCATTTATATTCAAGTCCTCTCAAAATAAACATCATCATTGCATTTGTCTTCCAAACTACTGACTCAACTTGCAAGTTTACCTTGAGAGAATCCTGGACTAGAACTCCCAAGTCTCTGCACTTCAGACTCCTGAATTTTCTCCCTATCTAGAACATAGTCCATGCCTCTATTCTTCCTATCAACGTGCACACTTTCCCACATTGCACTCTATCTGACACTTCTTTGCCCACACTCCTAACCTGTCCAAATCCTTTTGCAGCCAACCCGTCTTTTCAATGCTACCTGTCCCTCAACCTATCTATGTACCATCTGCAAACTTAGCCAGAATGCCCTCAGTTCCTTCATCTAGATTGTTAATGTATAAAGTGAAAAGTTGTGGTCCCAACACTGAGCCTTGCAGAACACCATTTGTCACCAGCTGCCATCCTGAGAAGGACCCTTTTATCCCCACTCTCTGTTTTCTGCCAGATAGCCAAGCATCTATCCATGCTAGCACCTTGCCTCTAACACCATGGGTCCTTATCTTACTCAGTAGCCTCCTGTGCAGAACCTTGTCAAAGGCTTTCTTGAAGTCCAGATAAAAACATCCATTATCTCTTCTTGGTCTAACCTGCTCGTTACTTCGTCAAAGAATTCTAGCAGACTTGTCAGCATGACCTCCCCTCAATGATACCGTGCTGACTTTGCTCTATTTTACCATACACTTCCAAGTATTCAGAAATCTCGCCCTTCACAATAGATTTCAGGATCTTACCCACATCCGAGGTTAGGCCAATAGGTCTGTAAATTTCCATCTTTTGCCTTACTGCCTTTCGAAACTGGGGTGTCACGTTAACAATTTTCCAGTCCTCTGGGACCCTCCCTGATTCTAACGATTCCCAAAAGGTCACCATTAATGCCTCCTCTATCTCTTCAGCTATCTCCTTTAGAACTCTGGTGTGTAGTCAATCTGGTCCAGGTGATTTATCCACCTTCAGGCCATTCAATTTTTCTAGCACCTTCTTTTTGTTTGAAGTTTGACCAGCTTTAGCTCAAGCTTGAGTTGGAGGCTAAACTATTGACACCGAGATGCATAAGGGAGGGTTAGGTTATCTGTATTCCTGATGAAGGGTTTTTGCCCGAAACGCCGATTTTCCTGCTCCTTGAATGCTGCCTGACCTGCTGTGCTTTTCTAACGCCACTCTAATCTTACGTGTATTCTTTGTATGAGAAAGCAATCATGCCTTTTAGATTTGGTCAGTGATCAGGGACAGGTTTTGATGAGTAAGGCAGGTAAGGGGACCAAGAGGACAAGAGTGCAGGAGACCCAGCTTTTGACATTGTTCAACATGTTTGGGGTTCTTTCAGCTTCTCTGGATGCATGTGAGAGATAAAGTGTGATGAGCTAACTGACCATGGCACAGGAAGCCATTTAAAAGGGGTGAATAAGAAAGAATGGAGTGCTAGTAGGGACATATGGTAAGGGAAATTGACATAATTCTGTGCAGCCAAGACTGTGAGTCCAGACGAATATGTTGCTTGCCTGATACTGAAGTTCAGAATATCTAATCAGGACTGGGGAGGAACATGGAGAGGCAGGAGAAAGCCCAGTCATAGAGTCATAGAGATGTACAGTATGGAAACAGAACCTTCAGTTCATCTCGTCCACGCCGACTAGATATCCTAACCCAATCTAGTCCCACTTGCCAGCACCCAGCCTAATCCCTCCAAACCCTTCCTATTCATATACCCATACAGTTGCCTTTAAAATGTTGCAATTGTACCACCCTCCACCACTTCCTCTGGCAGCTCATTCTATACACCCACCACCTCTGCATTGAAAAAGTTACCTCTTAGGTACCTTTTATATCTTTCCCCTCTCACACTAAACCTATGCCCTCTAGTTTTGGACTTTGTCTATTTATCCTATTCATGCCCCTCACAATTTTATAAACCTCCCTCAGCCTCCAACACGCCAAGGAAAACAGCCTCAGCCTATTCAACCTCTCCCTATAGGTCAATTTCTCCAAACTGAGCAACATCCTTCCGATAGGAAGGAGACCAGAATTGTACACCATATTCCAAAAGTGGCCTAACTAATGTCCTGTACATCCGCAACATGCCCTTCCAACTCCTACAATCAATACTCTGACCAATAAAGGAAAGCATACCAAATGTTTTCTTCACTATTTTGTGACTCTACTTTCAAGGAGCTATGAACATGCACTTCAAGGTCTCTTTGCTCAGCAACACTCCCGAGGACTTTACCAAGGGTGAGAGGGAAAAGATATAAAAGAGACATAAGGTGCAACTTTTTTCACGCAGAGGATGGTACGTGTATGGAATGAGCTACCAGAGGAAGTGGTGGAGGCTAGTTATGATGGTCCATTTATGTACCAACAACTTAGGGCGGACAAGTCAAGGTGGCTTTACTTATAAGGACCTAGGCACCAAATGTAGAAGCAAAATCTCAAAGGAAATTATCTATGCATTATCACATGCAAATTAACATATGACAAATCAGATTAGCAAGGTGAATTCATAGCTCAAAAACTGTTGTAAGAGAAGGGAACACAGCTCAGCATAAAACGAAACCTGTACTAATGCGATGGTTTTCACAGAAGCCATGCTCGTATAGTTCTTGCCAGCCACACGTTTGACCAATTTATTGGAGTTCTTTGAAGAGGCAGTTTGTGGCGTAGTCAAAGGAGAACCAGTGGAGATACTGTACTTGGATATCTAGAAGATATTTATTAAGTGCCACATAGCTTATTGGCATGGATTGAAGATTGGCTGGCTCACAGAAAGCAGACAGCTGGTGCATGTGAGTCTTTTTTAGGTTGATAAACATAATAAGTCATGTGCCACAGCAATTCATTGATGGGACTTCAACTATTTCCTCTGGATAGATAGGAAAGTAAGTTGTGAGGAGGAGAGAAGGAAAGTTAAAGGATATTATAGTTTATTGCAGATGAGAATTGAATACAACAGTAGGAAAGTTATACTTCAGTTACACAGGGCAAAAATGAGATTACATCTGGAGTAGTGTGCAAAGTATTGGCTATCTTATTGAAGGAAGGATGTAAAGGGCATTGGAGGCAGTTCAGAAACCAATTCGGTTGTAAATGAAACCTTGTGGTTTTCCAGCTGCCTTGGCATTTAAATTAGCTGGTATTCTATCAATTCATACTATTTAAACACAGAATTCTAGAACACTTTGTATTTCCACACAAAACCTAATATTTTATTTATTCATGTCATTTTTGCTCCTGATTAAGAAGTTATATGACTTAACCACTTCTAGTTTTTCACATTTAACAATTGGATTTGTTGAGTGTTAAGCTAACATACAACTCAGCTTTCATCACTTTTCTTGGCCTTAACAATTATTCATTTATTTTTCCAAGAAGAAGCAGAATAAACAACCTAAGTCCATAATTCACTATTGTTGTTGCTAAAATCCCTTTAATACTGATAACAATCTTTAAATATTTCAAAATAACCTTTATTCTAATTTAGGAAAATTTTATATTATTTATAGCCTGAATTTATCAAACTGATTGCAGTGGATAAGCATGAAATTTTGCTTGGTTTTGTTCAAGAGGGAGGCAGGGAAAAATAAAGTTGACAAGTTATGCTTCAGGATTTCACTTTACTCAGAGGATACGGAGTCTAGGATAGTAACAGCTTTCTTCAACAACTTTCACTTGAACTATAAGATCTGTCCACAATATTTTCTACTGTTGTTCGCATACACAGGTCTTCATAAATTGCAGAAGCAATTTGAAAAGCAGAAGGTAACATACGCTAAATTATTGTGAAAGGAAACTGGTTTGCAAAATATCTGCATCAATGCAAGTACATTATGACTTAATTTTTTTTAGCTAAGTTAGCATTTTTAAGTTATTTCTGAAGTGGTTTACATCAACATTAAATACTTAGCTTTTTTGACAAGATGCAGATCAGCGCTGAATCTAACCATGTGCTCAAGATCCAGTTACATTTCTTATACCATTTATGATGTGAGTGTTGCTGGCAAGCTCCACGTTTATTGTTCCCCTTAAGAAGGTGGTCCTGGTGTTTGAAAGGATGATCCAGTATTTTGACTCAGTAACAGTGAAGAAATAATAATATGGTTGAAAATCTAGATGATCAAGTACTTGCAAGGGGAATGTTCAGATGTACCTAGTGCCTGTGTGTGGCCATTATTACTTGACACTTATTGTCACAAACTTGAATGTTTACTTGGTCTAGCTAGTTGCCGGCAAGCCCTCTGTTAACTGAGAAGAACTCAATGCTTAAAGTCATCAGCGTACTTTTGAATTAATGATGGAGAGAAAGTTTCAAAACCATTCTGAATTATTGTCAGAACATCAGACTCGAAATGTTAACTTTGTTTCTCTTTCCATGGATGCTGGCACACCTGCTGAGTTTCTCCAGCATTTTCTGTGCTTGCTTTAGATTTCCAATATCCTCAGTATTTTGTTTTTATCGTTGTGATTGCTGTCGGACTGGATCTCAGACATGGAATGAGAGCATTGGGAGTTACTATCAGTAGGGACTTCGGGTGGAGGGGTTGGGGGATTTGCCAGCTGGACACTGTGATGATTGCGTGATTAGCTGGACTTCAATGGGTGTTACAGTTCTGCTGGGGAGGGTCTTAGGAGGGGGGGTGGGGTTCTCAATTGGGTTACCATCAGAGAGACTTTGCTAGCGAGAGATAGAGGTGGTTGTAACATTGGACAGCAGTCAGGTGGGATGCCTGATGCCCTTGGCCACATCTGGAGAATTGTTGTTGGTTTTATTCACAGGCTACTATTATCTGTAATGGGAGTGGGGATTGTTGAGGAAAGAAAAAATGAAGCCAAAGTAGGAAAGGACAAAGGCTGCAATGTGAGAGGAGCAAGAAAGAATAAAGCTGTGGGGTGGAAAAAAACAAGGGGGCTATAAAAATGGCGGGGAAAGAAGCAACAAGTAGGAGCAAAGAGATAGGCTGCTGGGGAGTGGAGAATGCAGGTGGCTGCATGGTTAGGAGAAGCAGGTTGCAAAAGAGACCAGGCAGTTTTAGACCTGTCAATAAAAGAACACTCAACTAATTGGGACCCAAGAAAACTTGAAATCACTGGAGGTAGTGGATTATTTAAAAACGAGCATGGAATCTCCAGGCTGCATAACCTCAGGCACCACTATGTAGGGCATTATAGCAGATGCTACTTTAATGAATTCTGAGAATTGTTAAATTGAAGTCTGGGATTGAAGTCAGAGATGTAGCGAATAGGGTAGTAACTGGTTAAAACGATCCATTGTTATGTATATAATATGAAAACACATTAACTGTGACCTCACCAGTCTGCAGAAGGTATGTTAAGGATGATGTCTTTTTTGTGTAGAAGTATCTATCAGAAATTTTGAAGAAAATAAACTTTTGTTGCTAACCTATACTAACCTTTGCTAACCTAAAAAAGTCTTGTATCAATTTAAATGCTGTGATACCTATGAAACCGATTCTTTCTTTCAATGTTTTGGCTTATGTTCAATGGACGGTTGATAATTAAACATATTGATGAATTCTTCTAATGTAGCTTTGGCATGAGTCTAATTACCCCACAAATCAACTCAAATATAGAAAGTATCATTACAAAGTGACTGCATTATCTAATAAATGATCTAGGAAAATGAAAAAAATCCCATGAAAAAATTATTTTGAACACTAGCACAGGGCCAGGTTCACAAAAACAAAGCTGGTTGCATAAAATGAATGACAAAGTCATCTGCAATTGTCTGACAAAACTATGACTGTAATGTGTATTTATTATACTGAAATTTACCCTTGCAACAATCTTTATAAAGAGAGGCATTGAGTGTAAAAGCAAAGAGGTTTTGCTGAAACTTGACTATGGCTATGCTATTCCAATTCTAGACAGGAGATAGATATGAAGCTTTAGAGAGGGCAGGGGAGAGACTTTCTAGAATGGCTTCAGAGATGAGGGATTACTGAGGTGCTGGGTTTTTGTCTCCAGGGAAAAGAAGTTAAAGAATTTTATGGAGGTAGATAAAAGGGAGGGGGGTGTAGGAGGAGGAGGAGAAAGAGACTTGCTGACTAATTATCTTGGGGAAAATGTTAATTTCAGGTCATACTGCCTTCTGTCCACATTGGTTTTATAAAACTTGGTTAACCTGTGAAGGCCAAACGATTCCTGATCCCTTTTCAAAATCATTTCAGTCCATGAAGACCCAAGTATTAAATAAACCAATGGGAGTCAAAGATTGACATCATTTTTTATATCATTGTAACACATTACAAAAAACTTTAATATTTTCCCAAACCCAACCATTCCACAGCTATACACACAATTCATTTTCTCATCAAGTTTTGTAACGTCTGCAAACTTAGAACATCTGCAATCCAAACCTTTGATATTGATTGTGAACACCTGGGGACCAAGTACTGAGTCTTGGTGTATCCCACTGGTCATCGCCTACCAACTTCAGAATCACCCATTTATTCCTGTTCTCTGCTTTCTATTTGTTGACCAATCCTCAAACCATGCTAGTACATTACCTTCAATTATCCTCTGCAATAACCTTCAGTTTTGTTTACTAATCTCCTGGGTCAGACTTCTTCAAAAGCCTTCTGAAAATCCAAATGTAATCCAATGGATCAGTCTTATCGACTGTTAAAAACAAACATTCTCAAAAAAAAATCAGATTTGTCAAACACAATTTCCCCTACATAAATCCATACTGATTCTGTCCAAAAAGTCAACTATTTTCTAAATATCTAATAATTATATCTGTTACAACAAATTCTACTATTTTCCCTATTTCTGGTGTCAGGGTAATAGCATTGTTTTCTCTCTCTACTTTCTTATATAGTGGGGTTCAATTCGCAATCTTCCAATCTGTAGGTATCATTGCAAACAAATAGAATTTTGCAAGATGACCACTGATCCATCCATTATTTCTGTAGTTGTCGCTCTCAACACTCTAGCTAAGTTATTAGGCCATGGAGATTTGTTAATTCTGAACCCCATTAATTGCTTAAATACCATTATTTTACTAATTAATTTTTTTTCAGTTCACAGTAGGATAATATGGCTATTCTCTGCCCCGCTAATCCAATACATCATTGGACATCCCCACTCACTAAACTATATTTTTAGTACTGGCCTGTCTCTTCAGATGCCAGTGAGTTGCATTGTAGTATAGTTTGAAAGAACGCCATTGCCCAATAAACATCATCCTGAACAAGATCATAGCGGTATTGAATCTGGTTTTCAGCCTATCAATACATAAGGCAAGTCTTGCATGTAAATTAATCAATCAATGGGTGGCATGGTGGGTCCATGGTTAGCACTGCTGCCTCACAACACCAGGGACCCAGGTTCAATTCCAGCCTCAGGTCTGTGCGGAGTTTGCATATTCTTCCCGTGTCTGTGTGGGTTTCCTCCCACGAGCCAAAGATGTGCAGGTTAGGTGAATTGTCCATGCTAAATTGCGCAGTGTTCAATGGTGTGTGGGTTAGGAGCATTAGTCAGGACTAACTGTAGAGTAATAGGATCTGGGTGGGTTACTCTTCGCAGGGTCAGTATGGATTTGTTGGGTCAAATGGCCTGTTTCCACACTGTAGGTGTTTTACAGTTGCATAATTGGGAAACACAGGTGATTTACTGGTGGTGACTGTTAGAAGAAAAAAACCCATGTGATTTAGGGGAAAGGAAACAGTAAGTACAAATGCACCACTAGATATAATAAAAAGGGTTCTTGTGGTTTAGTGGTATGTCCCTCTGAACCAAAAGACTCGGTTTTGAGTCCCCACCTCGCTCGAGATGTGCCATAATATCTCTGAATAGGTTGCCTAGAAATTAACACCACATCCTATGTTTGTGCCCAGGTGTCTACCAATGCTCTCGATGTTTTTAAGAGAAAGGTGGGCACCACAGGGGGTAGAGTGCCTTATCTCCCTACCAATTCCATTCTGACTTGGCCTCCGTCCTCTCTACTGACATCTTTCTCTCCTTTAATGGCCTGCATTGCCCTTGCCAGGCATTGCACGTAATCTGATTAATTGGTGGTGGATAATAGTTGAAAAGTAACAAAGGTGATTTGCAACACATATGGAATTCCAATATAAATTGCTAGACAGTAGCCAGGGAAAAAAAAGTCTTTTTTTTCATCCCTCCTTACACAAGACAAACTGAAGTGCATTGGCCACACTGACGCCCCCAGCTAACAACAGGCAATTTGCACAGACTGGAACACGTGGCTCAGGGTGCCATGCATTTACCCTATGAATCAGAGAACTACAATATTGGTCTCCAAATATTGGATTAGTGACATTTTCCAAATCTCTAATTTTAGAAGCTTAGATCTAACCACATGGTCTAATTAGAACAAAATGTACAAAAAGTTTGAACCATGCTCATTTTAAAATGGTTATCATATTCAAGAAAATTATAAAATTTAGCTAAAGACTGGTCCTTACTTTTTGCCACATATGAATGTGGATGAGTACAGATACTTTGCCTGGAGCCTAAACTAAATGGACCAAATGTCAATTTGCTATCACCAAATGTAAACGATTTAAGATGGGGAGGAATTTCTTCTTTCACAGGTTGATTAACCTCTGAAATTCTCCACCTCGGTAAATGGTCATTAATTAACTCAGTCATTAATATTTTCATATATTTGATCATAAGAATCCAGGGTATTTGGGGGACAAGACTTAAGTGCAATTAAGAGCAAAATCATATCACCATAATTTAAGAAAGTCATAGAGTTCAACAGCATGGAAACAGACCCTTCAGTCCAACTCATCCAACCAGTTATCCTAAATGAATATAGTACCATTTGCCAACATTTGGCCCATATCCTTCTAAAACCTTTCTATTCACATACCCAGATGCCTTTTAAATGTTGTAATTGTACCAGCCTCTACCACTTCCTCTGGCAGCTCATTCCAAACATACACCACCCTCTGCATGAAAAGATTAGCTCCTCAAGTTTTAAATTTTAAATTTTACCCCTCTCACCTTAAGTCAATGCCCTCTAGTTTTGGACTCCATTACCCTGGGAAAAGATCTTGGCTATGCCACTCTAACCATGCCACTCATGATTTCATAAACTTCTATAAGGTCACCCCTCAACCTCTGATGGTAGAGCGAATATAGCCCTAGCCTATTCACCCTCTCTCTATATCTCAAATCCTCCAGTCCTGACAAAATCTTTGTAAATATTTTCTGAACCCTTTTCAATTTAATAACATCTTTCCTATTGCAGGGACACCAGAACTGAAAGCAGTTTTCCAAAGTGGCCTACCCCTTGTCCTGTACAGCTGCAACATGACCTCCCAACTGCTACACTCAATGCACTGATTAATAAAGGCAAGCATACTGAACACCACTTCACTATCCTGTCTGGCTGCAACACTACTTTCAAGGAACTATGAACTTGTACTCCAAGTTCTCTGTTCAGCAACACTCCCCAGGACCTTATCATTAAGTGTATAAATCCTGCCCTGATTTGCCTTACCAAAATGCAAAACGTTACACTTATCTGAACTAAATTCCACTCCCCAGCCCATCACTGTAGATGGAGATAACCATCTTCACTGTCCACTACACCACCAATTTTGGTGTCATCTGCAAACTTACTAACCATACCTCCCATATTCACATCCAAATCATTTATACAAATGACAAAAAACAGTGGACCGAACACCAATCCTTGTAGCACATCACTGGTCACAAACTTCCACTCCAAGAAACAATTTTCCACCACCACCCTGTCTCCCACCTTCAAGCCAATTTTATAACACTGAATGGCAAAACAAGTTCAAGCTACCAAATGGCCTAGTCCAGTTCTTATTTGTTGCATTATTTTGTCTCTGCTCTATAATTTTGTAAAATTTAGTTTCCTGCTTTAACTGCCAAAAAACAGATTGTGCCTATGATAGTAGCTGTTATAATAATGAGATAAGTTATATGCTTTATAAACTTTCTTTCTGATTCATTGTCATTTGGCTACTGAGAGGAGATTCCCAACAATGCACTAAGATCCGAATATCAGGCATTGATCAATTTCCAGTGATAAAAATTGATGACTTTTAGCACACACAAGCCAAATCTGAAATTTTAGTCACAAGTAAATATTAAAGATGGATGCTCCTAGGTCATTCAAGGAAACTAGTCTTAGGAGAATATTAAAAATGCAAATATCTAAAAGTCACTGTAGTCCCAGACACTACAGGGTTGCTCTCGCATTACAGAGAGATGACTGGTTGTGGTTGAACCCGAGGATCACCATACCTCAGGCAAGGGGTGAGTTTGAAAATGTGGATCTTCATGGTAACCTCAGCTAGTACAGGAATTGAACCCACACTGTACTCTACATTGTCTAACTAGTCATCCAGCCAACTGAGCTAATTCACCCCATCAGCATTGAATGATCATGAATGTTGAGAAATGTGCCAATGAACAAGCTATCTAGTAAACATTATCCTAAGCATAACTCTAGAACAAAACCATTTTGATTAAGATTGAAAAAGAATAAAATGAACTTATTCAGTTATAAATATTCTCGATGATGAACATGATGGAGATGGTTTCAAAATATGATTTTTTTGGCACTGGGGCCCTAGTGGGGCTCAGTTTGTATTTTGCAGTGAAAAGGAATGATTCTTGTTCCAGCCAGAGCCTGCAAAATATGGACAGCCTGTTTGCTTTCTCTGTTGCTCATTGTGATACTTCCTGCCGAGTTTGCATGCTAAGCAACCAATTTTCCTCCAAAACATATGCACTCAACTAAACAGTAAGTTCAAATTAACCATTATATCTTCCAGCACTTGCAGGTTTTCATTATTGAATTGGCTTTTGGCATTCAGTTACTTTTATCAATATTGTGCACTCCTTAGCGACATTAACAAACTCTCATTTAGCTATATCAATGCTTAGCTGCCTTAAATGTATTGATGAACCATTCCTGCAGGAATACCAAGATTGACTGTTAATTTTTCAATATCATTCATATTTACAAGAATTAGTCAGCTTCAAACTGGATATTTTGATTATCTTATGAAACTGTATTATGTGATGTTACTGTATGCTGAATTTTGTTAATGAAGTAACAGAGAAAGCTGGTGAAGGGAATACATTGGAGATTTATGTGCATTGTAAGAAACTATTATTTGACAAAATGCCACATAAAGACTTCTTAACAATATCATGGTTCTTGAACCAGCAGGATCACTGTCAGTTGAATAGAAAAAAAGTGGCTGAAGGACAAAAATAGCAAGTTATGGTAGACGTTTACTTTTCAACTTGAAGGATGGTAGACAGTGGTGTTTCCCAAGATGCAGTACCAGGTCCACTGTATTTTTGATAAGGAATTTCGAGCACACAGTAACATTTCAAAATTTCAGTGATAGCAAACTTGGATGGGAGTAGGAATTAAGTGACCTTGAGGTGAAAATACACAGATCCTTGAAGGTGATAAGACTTATTAATGGAGAAAAGTTAGTAAAGTTTACAAGACCTGGGGTTTCATTAATAGAAGTATTTAGTATGAAAGCAGATAAATTATGCCAAATCTTTGTAAAGTTCTGATTAGGTCAGAGCTGGAGAACTGCAGGTAGTTTTGCTCAATAATAGTGAGAGTCCTTGAGACAGTCAGAGAAGATTTACCAGAATGGTTGTAAGGATGAAGGATTGGTGGTGAGGTCCTGTACCTAACATGTACTCACTACAGCTGCTATAGTACGAGTAATATCTGCTGTAGGCATGGTGGCAGCTGACCCATATTTTGGCCAGCTGAGACTCTAAGTTACCAACTAACAGCCAGGGATAGAGACAGAAAACATAGCTTTGTTGCTATACATGGCCTGGCTTCCCAACTCTCTGCTCAACCCCTGACCTGAACACAGATATCCCCACCATTCCTCCAACCTGAGCACCGTGGCCCAGTCCCTGCTCCAAGTAGTCAACCTTCCCCTGATCTGAGAACAACTGCCCTACCCCTGACTGGAGCAGAGGAAACTGCAGTTATTGGGCCTCGAAATACACCTGGCCTCAGGCCCTGATAATGGCCACTTAACTGTCTGTTCTGACTGCTGGTGTTTTACCACATGATGGAAGTGTGTGTGTTTGCAAAAAAGAGAGAGAGAGAGAGAGAGATGCGTCTGAGAGACGTGTCTGAGAGATGTGTCTGAAAGAGAGTGTGAAAGAGAGTGTGAGTGTTTGTTTTTATGGACTCATTGATAGATTCCTCCTGTTGTAGCACTTTGTACTTATGTAGGGCTCCTCAGGTTGTAAGTGCCACCTCACTTCATCAACCTCACTCCTCCACTGCCAAGTAACATCTCTACCCCCTCCCAACAGCCCTTCCTAACCTGCCCCTCAAATGTCTCCCACTTTGTTTCCATGGACAAGCTTGGCCGACTCTTGTAAGCCTGCCCCATTCACATTAACTCTGGACCTCCAGTAACACTCCTGAACTTGGGCAGACTGCAGGCCTAGGAGATTCCATTAATATGATGGCACTACTGAAACTAAATTGACCTCTGATTGACCAGCCATTCTCTGTGGGCAGTGTGGGAGAGAAGATGGGAATTTGGGGGATGAGAATAAAGTAATAATAACAGGCAATGATTTACCAGGCGACTATAAAAAACTGGTTATCGATTATAAAGCTGGCAAAGGAGAGCTTGCCCCAGCTTTTCAGAGCAAGTGTCTCAGCATTAAATCACATATCTTAATGTTACAACATTTAATCAGAAAGAAAGTTGAATATCATTTTTCTGCAATTAAAAGAAAAAACTGATGCTGTATTCTTCTCCCAGCCTACTTACATTGAGACCACGTTCCCCCCGAATTTGCTGCTGAGTAGTTCAGATTCTTGCAAAATGCCCCAAAACTGAATGATCCCAAGTTTCCTGTGGACCTTCCTCCCATACATTGCTTTCAACATTACATTGGCTCTTTCTTGCTGGATACAAACAATATTTCAAGAGTTGCAAACGGAGCTGAACACTGCAATTTTCAGCAAACTTCCCAATTCTGACCTTATGGTGGAAATTAATTAATCAATTAATAAGCTGAAAGTGGTTCACACCTATGACACTACCCTGAGGAACTCCTATAATGATGTCCCAGGGCTGAGATTATTGGCCTAAAATAAATATTTCTTTGTGCTAGATATGACTCCAATCACCGGGAATTTTACTCTGGCTTTGGCTCCATGATGCTATACTCGGTCAAATACTTGATATCAAGGGATTTATAAACAGACAATCCTTCCAGACAAGTACAACTTTATAATTCCCCAGTTCCATAGCTACTTAATTCTAGCAGATAGGGAATTTAAAACAGATCAGACAGCTGTGTAATATCTCCAAGCTGTGTAAGATCCCCATGCTCTAGCACTGCAGAAATTTAACATGAATCAGACAAAATGAAAATGGAACCCCACTAGAGTTTCAGGACAGCAGAGAATCACACTGAATAGATCATACAGCAATATCAAATACTTTTTTATGTTTCAACACATTCAATGTGTAAACCAGACTAGACAGCAGTTCAATATAATGCCCAACTAGTCACACGTCCAGCAAACACCCCTAGTCATTTTAGGATAGTTGGTACATAAAAACAAATCAAACTACAAACTATTGTTCCTACTGCAAAACAGTGCAGAGGCTCAGGAATAAACATTTTAGATATTACCTTTCATGTTACCGAAATAAGTAATTTTGAAATGAATAGATCATATTCAGATACATACACTAAGTATTCATGCTGTTTTACACTTATTTATTGAACTTGATTAGTGACAAAAAAATATTAAAGATGAATATGTATAAGCTATGTTATTACCTGTCAATACACAGCATGGTAAATTTCAATACTGTGCAGATGTTCCTGTTCAAGTACTAACTGTCTCAAGCAATGGGCAATTTCTTTCTTTTGTCTGCAAAACAATTAGTATGTCTGTGGTCGAGACTACAGTATTATTAATAAGAAACCAAACATCTGGTTTTACTTCTTTTAAAATCAGGACTTAATGGTTGAATAAATGTGTGATTTATGCTTTTTTATGGAATTGCATGTGGCAAACAGATGGGGGCATTACACACCAAACTATCCCAAATATGAACTGTACTGCTTTTTATTACTGAACTGTGTGCATTTTCAAAGGTTTTTCAGTCACTATTACTTGGAGTAATTGAAAAATAATACTGTTTTAGTCAGATTCTAAATTCAATTTAAAGGCATTTTTAAAAATTACATCATGGAATCAATAATGAAAGCCTGGTGCCTGTAGCACTACCTGAAATCAGTGTCTTCACATAATCCAAATGTGAAACGTTGTATCAGTGTACGCAAAGCACATGGAAATCAGAGAAACTCTTATAATTCAATATTCCACATGCTGTTATGATAAGTCTCCAAATGTCTTGAATCCGTACTAGGACCTTTCTCTACATGTACCCAGATACATTACGGAGTCTCTCCACAATGGCCTTCTTTGATACCCAGTCAGAAAGTGATCTTTTTTTTTGTTGAGACTATTTTCATCATAAACAAATGCAGGCACTGCTTCAAGGGCAGGCCTACTGTCCTATTCAGTGACCCATTCCCAGCTGCTGTCACAGCTCATCAACATCAGATGTTTGAAGTATTATCTATCCTCTTCAGCTACATAGGGAATAATATTGCGCATCGTCGAGGAGCAGCAAATTCACTCAACACATATTCATGGAACTATGGATAAATATTGTAAACTAACAGCCTGTAACCTCCAAGATTCTGCAGCTGGCAATCCATGCATTAAGTGTGGTTCTGGATTTTTTTAAAGATTAAGCAGATTTGTTCAAAACAATATTGTTTTCTGAAGGCAATCTCCATCAGTTTGAGTCCCACCTGCAATTTGGACTTACAATTTGAAAGGCACTTCAAACTTTACATCAGAATCATAGGAAGAGGTATGCCAGATATGTTTTTCAACAGCCCTCGTTCATTGTGATGTAACTTCCATCTCCACTTGGTGTCTTGTTAGATAGGTAACACAGGGACTCACTGTACTAGATTATATAAGCAACTGCTATTCTACCAAGATGCTGCATATTAATACATTGCACAGTATATGCTGGAAAGGAAATATTGTGCAAGATAATCTGGATAATATGCAATATATGATGCAAGGAGGCAATAAAATCAGTGGACATAATAGAGAGGATATACATGTACAGGAGCTATTGAAAACACTACACAGCATATCTTGAAACATACATTTGCTCTAATACTGGCCAAGGGATGCTGCGCAGGATATGTTAATAGTACTATTCACTGAAAAGGAAAGTATCTCAACATGTTGAGAGTATTTTTCTCAGATGCTGATTGTGTAATATTGATAAATACACAGCCGAATCTTTTTTTGCTGGATAAGTGAGAGTTGCATTAAGGTTTTAGGAGGGATTCTGTGATGTCCAATTGGAATTTCTCACTGTATCAACAAGCTTCATGAACAACCACCTACACCCCCCAACTATGATGCCCTCACATCTGTTTCTAGTTCCATTTACTACACTCCATTCCTGGAACAACCTTCAACTCAGTGAGTATTAGTTGAAAGATCTGTACCCCTTGTATCTGTGCCATTTTTAAAACCTACTTTACACCCAGACAAGCACCGCCAGTCCAGAGCTGCCCTGAACTTCCTGATACTTTCCGGAAGAGAAAGTGAGGTCTGCATATGCTGGAGATCAAAGTTGAAACTTTATTGCTGGAACAGCACAGCAGGTCAGGCTTTCCCCAGAGTTGGCAGGAAGGGGCATTAACACCACTCATTGTGGGCAGGAATGGAATGGTGCATAAGTTGGAAACTCTCTTCGCCAGGACCAGCAAACCGTGTTAGCCTGGTCTGAGATTGCCACTCAGCTCAGTGCAGACTGGGCCATCTGAAGGAATGCTCAACACTGCATGTCAATGACCTTCTCCACTTTGCCAATGTAAATGCCACCATCTTCTTTCCAACACCTCACATTCTCTGCTACTGTACCAATCTCTCACCCAGATTCATGCTCTACCATCTTGTGACTACCTGCAATATTGCCTTCCCTTATTTGCTGTCATCCACTCCAAACCCTAACATCACTAACTCCGCATGCTTTCTGTGCTGCCTATTCACTCACTGGAGATACCTTCCCACTTGCACCAAAAGTAACAGCTGTGCCACCTACTTTTATTTCCCTTAGTACCTGCTTCTCTCTCCCTCTGAGGAAAGAAGCCTATAATGAGGCAGAAAGAATCAAGACCTGTGGTGGGCTCCCACATTTGGCTCCTCGCTGCACAGGATCTTGTCTCTCACCACCTTAAGTAATGAGCTAACTGCGTCCAAGCTCCTGGACTGATAACAGAGGCTGCCCTTGCTATACTGCAAGAATACTCTGACTGAAGGCCATTACCCTTAACATGACTGAGGTCTTTTGACAATCATGACAAGCGTCCTGGCTTTGTACCTGCTCTAAATGGAGGGGAAAGTTGGGAATATTGACCCATGACAAAGTGGGAAAAATGCACAAGGTCAAGGTAATGCAATGCAAGGGATGTCTCTGATTGTGTTTTTGGGATCCTTAAGGGGGAGGAGGAGCAGCCCCAAGGCACGATCCACATAGGCACCAACAACATAGGTAGGAAGAGAGATGGGGATTTAAGGCAGAAATTCAGGGAGCTAGGATGGAAGCTTAGAGCTAGGATGAACAGAGTTGTTGTCTCTGGTTTGTTGCCCGTGCCACGTGCTAGTGAGGCAAGGAATAGGGAGACAGAGGAGTTGAACATGGGTGGGGGCGGAAAATTCGCTAAGGCTACTGGGGTGGGTTCAAACTAATCCAGCAGGGGGATGGGAACCAAAATTGTAGTTCAAGTATAGAAAAGGTTGAGAGTAGGAAGGTCCAAAATCAAGTTTTAGGGATGCAAGATGGCTCCGGCAAGCAAGAAGTTGGTTTGAATTGTGTCTTCTTCAACGCCAGGAGCATCTGGAATAAGGTGGGTGAACTTGCAGCATGGGTTGGTACCTGGGACTTCGATGTTGTGGCCATTTCAGAACATTGTTAGAGCAGGGACAGGAATGGTTGTTGCAGGTTCCAGGATTTAGGTGTTTCAGTAAGAACAGACAAGATGGTAAAAGAGGGGGAGGTATGGCATTGTTGGTCAAGGACAGTATTACAGTTGCAGAAAGGACGTTTGGGGACTCGTCAACTGAGGTAGTATGGGCTGAAGTTAGAAACAGGAAAGGAGAGGTCACCCTGTTGGGAGTTTTCTATAGGCCTCTGATTAGCTCCAGAGATGTAGAGGAAAGGATAGCAAAGATGATTCTTGATAGGAGTGAGAGAGACAGGGTAGTTGTCATGGGGGACTTCAACTTTCCAAATATTGACTGGGAACACTTGCCAAATATTAACTTCAACCCATACTACCTCAGTTTCTAACTTCAGCCCATACTACCTCAGTACTATAGATGGGTCAGTTTTTGTCCAGTATGCGCAGGAGGGCTTCCTGACACAGTATGTAGACAGGCCTACAAGGGGCGAAGTCACATTAGATTTGGTACTGGGTAATGAGCCCGGCCAGATGTTAGACTTGGAAGTAGGTGAGCACTTTGGTGATAACAATCACAATTCTGTTATGCTTACTTTAGTGATAGAAAAGGATAGATGTATACCACTGGGCAAGAGTTACAGCTGGGGGAAAGGCAATTACGATGCGATTAGGCAAGATTTAGGAATCATAGGATGGAGAAGGAGACTGCAGGGGATAGGCACAGTAGAAATGTGGAGCTTATTCAAGGAAAAGCTACTGTGTGTCCTAGATAAGTATGTACCTGTCAGGCAGGGAGGAAGGTGTAGAGCGCGGGAGCTGTAGTTTACGAAGGAAGTGGAATCCCTGGTCAAGAGGAAGAAGAAGGCTTATGTTAGGATGAGATGTGAAGGCTCAGTTAGGGCGTTTGAAGGTTACAAGGTAGCCAGAAAGACCGAAAGAGAGAGCTCAGAAGAGCCAGGAGGAGACATGGGAAGTTGTTGG
>NC_057726.1:31720493-31755187 GCF_004010195.1 Chiloscyllium plagiosum
GCATACAGTGTTTTAGCTTTTATTAATGGAGGGATTGAGTTACGGAACCATGAGGTTATGCTACAGCTGTACAAAACTCTAGTGTGGCCACACTTGGAGTATTGTGTAAAGTTCTGGTCACCACATTATAAGAAGGATGTGGAAGGGTGCAGAGGAGATTTACTAGGATGTTGCCTAGTATGGAGGGGTGGTCTTACGAGGAAAGGCTGAGGGACTTGAGGCTGTTTTCGTTAGAGATAAGAAGGTTGAGAGGTGACTTAATAGAGATATATAAGATAATCAGATGGTTACATAGGGTGGATAAGGAGAGCCTTTTTCCAAGAATGGTGACGGCGAGCACGAGGGGTCATAGCTTTAAATTGAGGGGTGATAGAAATAGGACAGATGTCAGAGATAGTCTCTTTACTCAGAGAGTAGTAAGGGTATGGAATGCTTTGTCAGAAACAGTAGTAGATCCACCAACTTTAAGTACATTTAAGCCGTCATTGGACAAGCATATGGACGTATATGGAATAGTGTAGGTTAGATGGGCTTCAGATTGGTATGACAGGTCGGCGCAACATTGAGGGCCGAAAGGCCTGTACTGCGCTGTAATGTTCTATGTTCTATGTTCTATGCTGTGAGCATCCAAGTACATTCAGTGTGAGTCAGCTGTATGACAGCAAAAGGAGAACTAGGAGATGCAGCTGGGTCCAGTCCTCGCAGCATTATTACAATGACAGTTGGCGATGCAACCAGAGATGCAGATTTGAAAGTATATACCATTAGGGATTAGAAATGTGTCATGTCAGTTCTTCAAACCTGATACATGCTGGATGCCAATATCTATGGACATAGCACATATGTTGCTGGTGCCCATGCAGCATGACTTGAGATGATATTGCTAAGGAGGTCCTTCAGAGCAAATAGAGTCTAGCTTGTCCATTCCAACCAGTTTTCCCAAACTAAACTAGTCCCACTTGCCTGCATTTTGCCCACATCCTTCTAAACATTCATGCACCTGTCCAAATGTCTTTTAAGTGTTGTAACTGTACCTACATCTACCACTTCCTCTGGCAGTTCATTCCACATATACACACCACCCTCTGTGTGGGAAAAGTTGTCTCTCAACTCTATGTTAAATCTTTCCCCTCTCACCTTAAGCGTATGCCCTCTGATTTTAAACTTCCCGACCCTCGGAAAAAACTTTTGTTATTCACTTTATCTTTGCTCCTCGTGATTTTATAAACCTGTGTAAGTTCACCCTCAACCTCCAATGCTCCTGGGGAACAAAATCCCAAGCTATCCTGACTATCCTTATAACTCAAACCCTCCAGTACTGATAGCATCCTTGTAAATCTTTTCTGCATCCCCTTTTCAATTTGGTAACATCCTTCCTGGAGTAGACTGATCAGAACTACGTGCAAAACTCCAGAAGTGGTCTTGCTAACATCCAGTACAGCTGCAACATGACATCTCAACTCCTGAACTCAATGTTCTGACCTATGACATCGAAAAGTGTGGTACTGGATAAGCACATTTGGTCAGGCAGCATCTGAGGAACAAGAAAGTCAACATTTCGGACATAAGCCCTTCATCAGGAATGTGGTGGGAGGAAGGTAACTGGGAAGGTGATAGGTAGATGCAGATGGGTTGGGGGGCGATAGTGATAGGTTAGAGGGCAGGATGGGAAGGAAGATGGACACGAAGGACAGTTCAAGAGCACAGTGCCGAGTTGGAGGGTTGGATCTGGGATGAGGTGGGAGAGGGCAGATAAGGAAACTAGTGAAGTCAACTTTGATGCCATGTGAAGATTAGCGTGGTGCTGGAAAAGCATAGCAGGTCAGGCAGCATCCGAGGAGCAGGAAAATCGACGTTTCGGGTAAAAGCCCTTCATCAGGTTTGATGCCGTGTGGTTGAAGGGTCCCATGGCAGAAGATGAGGCATTCTTCCTCCAGTCGTTGGGTTGCTTGGATTTGGCAATGAACAAGGCCCGGGACTTGCATGTCCTTGGCAGAGTTGAAGGGGGAGTTGAACTGGTCAGGCAAAGGGCAGTGGGATTGCATGGTGCATGTGTGCCAGAGAGGTTCCCTGAAATGTTCCGCGAGTTGATGCCCTTTCTCCCCAATGTAGAGGAGACCATATCGAGAGCAACGGACACAGTAGATGAGGTGTCTGGATGTGCAGGAAAATCTCTACCGGATGTGAAAAGACAGGATGCCAACTCGCAGAACATTTTAGGGAACACCTCTGGGACACATGCACCAAACAACCCCACACCCCCGTGTCCAACCACTTCAACTCCCCCTCCTACTCCACCAAGGACATGCAAGTCCCGGGCCACCTCCATCACCAAATTCATGCGATCTGACGACTGGAGGAAGAAAGCCTCATCTTCCACCTTGGGACCTTTTAACAACATGACATCAATGTTGACTTCACTCTTTTCCAAATCTCCCCTCCTCTCTATCTCATCCCAGATCCAACCCTCCAACACGGCACCACCCTCTTGAACCGTCCTACCTGTTCATCTTCTGTCCCACATATCCACTTCACCCAACCACTATCACGGCCCACCTGCATCTACCTATTGCCTTCCCAGCTAACCTCTCCCCACCCTCCTATTTATCTCTCAGCCCCCTTCCTTCACCCCATCCCCCCAACATTCCTGATGAATGGCTTATGCGGAAACGCTGACTCTCCTGCTGCCTGACCTGTTGTGCTTTTCCAGTGCCACATTCTTTGACTCTGATCTCCAGTATCTGCAGTCCACACTTTCTCATAGTTTTGACCTATGGAGGCAATGCCAAATGTCATTTTCTACACCATCTACCTGTACTGCCACTTGCAACAATATATCACCAGCATTATTGGGAAACAATTCAATTATCTTTGTGCAAGTCAGTACCACTGATGATATAAGCTCTTAGAGGACAAGATAGATGCTTCCTTTCCATCTCTTGCCCATTTCTTCTCCTGCCACCTTCCTTCCTAAAAGCCCCCAAATCACTCCTTCCTGAAATCTTAAGGAGATACCAGTGATAGGCCAATGCTTCTGTAATGGAACAACACTGAAACCATCTTTAGGATCATGTTATACACTAACAAACATATCATAGCACAGAAAAATCCAACCAGCAAAGAAGGTTACCTCAGATTACAATGGATTTATCAGATGGGCCAGTGGGCTTAGAAGTAGCAGATGAAGTTTAATTTAGATAAATGTGAGATGCTGCATTTTGGGAAAGCAAATCTGAGCAGGACTTGTACACTTAATGGTAAGGTCCTAGGGAGTGTTGCTGAACAAAGAGACCTTGGAGTGCAGGTTCATAGCTCCCTGAAAGTGGAGTCGCAGTTAGATAGGATAGTGAAGAAGGCATTTGATATGAGTATTGAGTACAGGAGTTGGGAGGTCATGTTGCGGCTGTACAGGACATTGGTTAGGCCACAATTGGAATGTTGTGTGCAATTCTGCTGTCCTTCCTATTGGAAGGATGTTGTGAAACTTGAAGGGGTTCAGAGGAGATTTACAAGGATATTGGCAGGGTTGGAGAATTTGAGCTACTGAGAGAGGTGGAATAGGTTGAGGGGTGGCACAGTGGTTAGCATTGCTGCCTCACAGCACCAGGGACCCAGGTTCAATGCAAGCCTCGGGCGACTGTCTGTGTGGAGTTTGCACATTCTCCCTGTGTCTGCGTGGGTTTCCTCCGGGTGCTCTGGTTTCCTCCCACAATCCAAATATGTGCAGGTTAGGTGAATTGGCCATGCTAAATTGCCCATAGGGTGCATTAGTCATGGGTAAATGTCAGGTCGGGGAATGGTTCTGGGTGGGTTACTCTTCGGAAGGTCGGTGTGGACTTGTTGGGCCGAAGGGCCTGTTTCCATACTGTTGGAAATCTAATCTACTGTCTATGTGTTACATTTTCTACATTGCACACTTACTATCTTATGGCTTTGTTTGACATTTCCAAGCAGAACATTTCCAAAAGATCTATTTTCAGTTTCCTTAACTCATTGGTGTTTTAATCTAAAATCAGAACTAAGAACTGTTGGTATTGACAGTAAATTAATGAAAGACTGAATTTAAATTTTGTAACCCTTATTCTCTTGAGCCAACCAAGACAAAGTCTTGGACATCTATCACTGCAGATACTTCATCCTACCTGTTGGTGCAGGAGGAATAGCTTGCAAGTAGAGACAGATTCAACTGGCATTTAACAGAGCCACCAGTGAAACGGCAGCCTTCTGTATTGAATCACTTTGATAAATCACATTGGTTAAGAATAGTTTGGTGAACTGAAGTTGGTAAGTGCCATTCTAATTTCCATGTTGAGAATTCTCAAAGTCTAGTTGTTTAGTGCATTTGCTGAGATGGGAAACTAAGTAATTTTGAGTCAAGTTGGGCTATTAACAAGGTATATAACTATTGATACTTCCTTTCAATTGGCAATTTGCCACTGCCTAGTGAAGAACTTGCCATGCTCCTTGACAAAAGCTCCCAGGTGGTCCTGAGGTTGAGAATGAACTTGCCAGAATTTCCATCTAACTCTGCCACAAATCTTACCATAGCCCATGTTGCTCAGAGCCCAATAAGATTCTGCCCAGTATTTTTCTGACAAATAGAAGGAATGTTATAACTGTCAAGTATGTTTCTCCCTCTTGGTTGGTTCTTTCACCACTGCCACTGACCTAGTCTAGCAGGTATATCCTTTAAGAGTCAATCAGCTTGATCATTAGTGCTGCTGCCGAGCCACACGTGATGGTAGACATTGACATCCCCTACCCAGAGTACATTTTGAGCCCTTGCTACTCTCAGGGCTTCCTCCACATTTTGATCAATATGGAGAAGCACTGATTCATCAGCCAAGGAAGGATGGTACATGATATCCAGCAGGATTGCCCATATTTAACCTGAAGCCATGAGATTCATGGGTCCAGAGTCAATGTTGAGGACTCCCAGGGCAACTCCCTCCCAAATGCACATTACAATGCCGCCACCTCTGCTGAGTCTGTCCTTCCAGTGGGACAGGACATATTCAGGGATAATGATGGTTGTGTTTGGGTTATTGGCTGTCAGGAATGATTTTGAGAGTATGACTATACCAGGCTGTTGCTTGAATAGACTGTGAGACAGTTCTCCCAATTTTGGCACTAACCTCCAGATGTTACTCAGGCCAACAGGGCTGTTTCAGCTACTGTCTTTTCTAGGTTGATGTCACATGGTTTGTGCAATTTGAATTTTTTGTTGAGACTTTGAAATAATTAATACAACTGTCAGAGGACAGGACAAAAGTGAGGACTGCAGATGATGGAGATTGGAGTCGAGAATGTGGTGCTGGGAAAGCACAGCAAGGCAGGCAGCATCGGAGGAGCAGGAAAATCAACATTTAGGGCAAAAGCCCTTCATCAGGAATTAGGCTATGAGCTGAGGGGGTGGTGAGATAAATGGGAGGGGCTGGGGCAGGTAATTGAGGGTGCAATAGGTAGATGGAGGTGGGGGTAATGGTGATAGGTCGAAAACGAGGGTTGAGCAGATAGGTAGCAAGGAAGATGGACAGATCATGAGGCCGATGCCAAGTTGGAAGGTTGGATCTGGGATAAGGTGGGGGGAGGGGAAATGAGGAAACTGGTGAAATCCACACTGATGCCATGGAGTTGGTGGGTCGCAAGGTGGAAGATGAGGCATTCTTCCTCCAGGCGCTGGGTGGTTAGAGAGTGATGATGGAAGAGGCCCAGGACCTGCATGCCCTTGCAAGAGTGGGAGGGGGAGTTGAAGTGTTCGGCCACGGACAGTGGGGTTGGTTGGTGCGGGTGTCCCGGAGATGTTCTCTGAAGCGCTCTGCGAGCAGGCATCCTGTCATTTCAGAGGACAATTGAGAGTAAACTACATTGTTGTGCACCTGGAGTCATATGTAAGACAAACCAGATGTGAATGTGAGAGTTCTTTCCCTGAAGGACAGCAGTGAACCATTCGTAAGTGCTGTGAGAAAGTGACTTCATTCTAGCCTTGAGGTTGGACTCTTGGTGCAGAGAATTTATTGTTTTTTGCATAAGTTTTTCATCTATGATATTTCTGCAGCTCTATTTTATCTCTTCTATTAGTGAAAGAATGTGCATGTGTGGTAGGAATTAACAGGAATATAGCTCATGTTTGCATATTAGGAATTAATAATCCACCTTACTACTTGTTAAAATGTAATTTTGTTTATAATATATAGGTTTTTATTTTTTGTTTATTGATGAAACCTGATGTAAGCTTCTTTCATATAAGATAGTGGTCAAAGTCAGATCAATCAACCATCTTAGTTATAAAAATGGTCGTTTACACATTCATGACAGAACATGGAATAGTGGAACTTGAGGTCTAATGTGCTCATCTTATGGGGGTTTTGACAACTGTATCACACTATCAAGTCATATTTTTAATACTGGTACATTTTCTGTTGGAACTTTGCAAATTTAATTTAATTTCATTGCTGTAATGCTTTTTAAATGAAGTAACAGAAGTGCAATGAGGTTATTGCAATTGTTGTGGGTTACATGGGTTTCAAAATGCGTTTGATGAAATGGCATACAATCAGCTCATCAGCAAGATTAAAGCCAATAGGATAAAAAAGTTACTGGGTCAGCTCAGATATGAAGTGGACTGAGTTACAGGGAATAGGCAGCAATTGTGAATAGCTGTTTTTCAACTGGAGAAAGCTTTATAATTGTTTTATAATGAGATTTTTTAATAAATTGGTATTATGGCCACTGCCTTTGTTATCCTTATTAATGATATGGACTTTTCAAAATTTGTAGATGATGTAAAGCTTAGAGGTACTATAAACTTCAAAGAGCATAGAGAAAAGGCTTTACAGAATGTAGACAAGATGGATCAGCAGCAGTTAATGCAGAGGAGTGTGATGTGACACAGTTGGTCCAAAGAGGAAAGGCAATGCAAAATAAAGAATGTAATTCTAAAAGGGTGCAGAAACAGAGGCACCTGTGAATACATGTACAGAGATTGCTGAATGTGAAGGGCTAGTGAAAAATTGGTTCATAAAACACACAGCATCCTGAGCTTTATAAATGAAGGAGTGGAATACAAAAGTAGACAAATTATTATGAAGCTTAATAAAGTACTGGTTAGCCTATACTGAACTATTAAGTCCAGTCTGGACACCCCATGTTAGGAAAGATGTGAAGACTTTTGAAAGGATGCAGAAAGAGTTACAAGAACGGCTGCATGGATGAGGGACTTCAGTTACATGGATCAATTGTAGAAGCTGTGCCCCTATATTATCTTGAGAAGTAAAGGTTGAGAGGAGATTTGACAGATGTGTTCAAAATCATGAATGGTCTAGACAGAATAAAGAGATACTGTTCCTATTAGCAGAAAGGTCAAGAATAAAAAGGACACTAAATTATGGTGAGTAATATAGGAATCAAAGGCACCAGGAGGAGAACCCTCCTTATACAATCCAGAATATACCACCTGAAGGAATGGCGCTGATAGATTCACTCATGCCATTCACAACAGAATTGGATAATATTCTAAAAATAATAAATTTCCAGGGCTGAAAAGAAAAGGTGAATCAGTGGGACTAGCAGAATGTTCTTCTGGAAAGTTGGTAGAAATATGATGTACTGAATGACTTCCACCTATCCATCTTTATACACAGTGTGTCCTAAAGCAAATGCAGTGACTATAATCTAATCACGCATACTGGGCACAAGGAGAGTGGGTTACTTCCTCTCTCCAGTATGTCACAACAATTAATATACTTCATTGTTCCAATTATGAGATTTCAAAGATTGGTATGATTTTGTACTCTTTAATGAAAAATGAAAAGAATTCTGAACTCTGGCAGCAAATTTGGGTAATTTGGATATTAAAGACTAAAGAAGATTTAGATTGTTTCACTAGCTAACAAAGGTGCAAGAAATTCATATTTATAGACAATGGCAAAAAAAAAGCCAGGATGCTGCTGGACAGATTGTAGATCTTCAAGATCCATGGAAAATGTTAAAAATATCAAGCTCTAAAAGGTTATATTTTGAACTGTACATTTGATCCCAGGAAAGGATAAAATTTTGCTCCAAAGGATAGTTAATTATTAGCCCTACTCAAATATAAGGTGCATGTAATTCATGTTGCTGTATTAACGGGCTTACAGATGGGAAGGAAACAATAGAAGCCATTACGATATTGGGTTATAAGCTGACCCAATCACAGCCAGATTGGTCTACTAAGATCTAGGAGAGAGAGGGAATGGCAGCTAGAGACCAAAAATCTTCAGGTTCACTGTGCTAGAATGGGGATGAGAGCTCATGCTCAGATCGGAAAGTCTAAACATAGGAGTACACAGTTAATAGTGCTTTTAGTAGGCTAACTACACTAAACATCTTAAAACATTAAGTCTTATCAGGTCATCTGTTCAACTATTAACTAGAAATTTGATTTTTCTCAAATTATTAGTTTTTACAGAAATTACAACACCATAAATATGCTATTCATTGTAACAATGTTCTGCTCTTTCTTGTATAGTGCTCAGCTACATCAGCTTTCCTGCACCAAGGACATCATCAACATCAGTAGCACAACTATTGCCAACCAAAAGCTGTTAACTGAAAGTTAGCAGCTTTAAAATTCATTGTGGATGTAGCTTAAATTGCAGTAATGGTCTGCTTAAAAAGGATGACAATATTGGAGATGTTAATATCAGCCCTCTACTCATACATGAAATATTAACTCTTGTACATACCTTGCAATTGTCCAATTGCATTAAGAATTGTTCAACTCAAAACAATTTTAGCTTGATCCATAGCTTTCATGAAACATAATTTCTTGCCTACTTGGTTCATAAAGTGGAAACAAAATATTTTGGTGAACAGAAAATTGGTCTGAAGCACAAAAGTTTTTGGTTTTGTTCACCCATGAAATATGGGCATTGCTGGCTGTCCAGCATCTATTGCCTGTTCCTAGTTACCCTTGATGAGACTTCATAGCAATCGATACAACTGAGTAGCCTGAGCCTCATTCCTGATGAAGGGCTTATGCCCGAAACATCAATTCTCCTGCTCATCAGATGCTGCCTGACCTGCTGGGCTTTTCCAGCACCACACTCTCGACCCACATTTCAGAGTCAATCTCATTGCTGTAGGCCTAGAGTTACATGTAGCGAGACCAGGTGAGGATGGCAGATTTTCTTTTCCGAAGGGGAGTGAACAGATTGGGTTTTTGCAACAATCAGCAGTGTCATTATTGGATTCTTAATTCCAGTTATTCATTGTATTTCAAATTACACCATCTGCTGTGGTGGGATTCAAACTCATGTTCCCAGTATATCAGCTGGTTTCTGGATTAATAGTTTAGCAAAAATACTACTAGGCCATTGATTTTGAAACATTACAGTGGGGAAACAATGTGTTCTTAAAACGAGCATTGCAAAGTCACAATGCAGCTTTTATTTTGTTGTCATAATGCTAAATTAAAGCAATAAGGCTTAAACTTACTCCCATCCAAAGGAATGTACTGACTTCACATCGAGAAATGAAGGAACACATTTTCTATCATTATGCTGCTTAATTGCTGCAACTTTCAACAAGACCATTATTTTCAACAAGATTGTAATACCAGTCATTTATATCTCATTAGGTAGTACACACTGTTTGTGTTAATTCTGTGACAATCATAGTTA
Source organism: Chiloscyllium plagiosum (assembly GCF_004010195.1). Classification (NCBI taxonomy): domain Eukaryota; kingdom Metazoa; phylum Chordata; class Chondrichthyes; order Orectolobiformes; family Hemiscylliidae; genus Chiloscyllium; species Chiloscyllium plagiosum. Next base: position 31,730,156 of record NC_057726.1, read on the forward strand.
CTAAAGCAGGCACAATCTAAAGAATTGCAGAAAAACACATTAGCAAATTGTGAAAGTCAATGGAAAAATGTCATTTTCAAAAATGTATTATGAAAACCCATTGAATTCTTGGGTAATAACAATTCATAAGGGACATTTTCCCAATATCAAAGATATTTAAAAAAATGTATCATAATCCATATTATGCATCTATGCTGCTTGCAACTCTTTTGCTCTTGAACTATAACAAACTAGTAACATTAGGATAATTTGCAAGTGAGTTGAAAGTCACCAAGGGCTTAGAAATTAAATCAAATTAAATACAATTTTATATTCTTCACCAGAATTAATGATGATAATATTCAGTCTTACAATATTTATCAAAAGTGCAATGCATTTTACAAAAAAAACAAATTCACGAAGAATTGTAATGGAAGGCTTTCACCTTAACCAAAAAGCATGTATGGTGTTACAGTGAGGGATCTTCTATGACAAAGACGAATTAACTAGACCACAGACAGTTAATTCTATAATAATGAATTTTCTTGTCAGAATTTTCTCAGGTTACAGGTCCAGTTGCAACAGTAAAACAAACTTGAATCAACTGGACAGTTACAATTTTAGCACTCTTTAAAATTACTACTGATTTCCAAACATTCTGTTATTCAAGTGAGGGCTTGGCCATTGGAATTTCACTTGCTACATAATTGTATAGGTGCTCAAATGTCAAGCTCGAATATGTTGTCATTTTAATACAAGTTTACGGAGAGCACCACAAAATGAGGAGCATTACTTTTCACTTAGAGCTCATGGTCCTGATCAGTCTATTGTTGATAAGCACCAAGCAGAAGAGGGTGATTCCTCAGAATGGACAATTGCATCTGATTGCATCACTTAATACTCAATGGCTAAATTAGTGACCATTGCTAAAGATAATGATGAGATGGGAAGGAACAGGTTGGTTATCTGCCCCTTAAATTGTGCTGTTTGGTCCAACAAAATGCAGAGAGATGAGATGAGATGAGATTAGATTGGGGGGGAGGAAAGAGGGATTAAAAAAATCTTCTCCGAAGAAGGATTTTTGCAATCAAAACTATATATACCAGTCTGACTCCACACTATAATGTAATGCTAAGAAAAACACAGTATATTGGCTATAGGTTAATTCTGGAATTTGTTACATAACTGTACAGATGTGGGTGGAACTGGCAATCTTTTACATCATCAATCACTCATTATACACTATCTATGTGTTGGTGTAGACAGTGAATACTGTGTTTTGTTCTTGAACAATCTATGAAACCCATTGTTTATCTTCAGTTGTGTCACAGAATACTTTTAATAATATCTACTAAATGAATAAATTATCTGTTGTATTTTAACAATTTTCCATACTTCTGTAAACCACAATTCACTGTTAATTCAGTAGACTACTCAGACCTCTACTATGTTATGCAAATGGACATTCCTCTAGTGTGAACATAATTAGTAAACGTTAGCATTTGGCTGAGGGAGGCATCAGTGCAAGCCTGATCCTGTTCACAGACATGACAAGCATGCACTGCCCAGCAGGAGCCACTGGATAGTAAGTGAGTTTGAAAGCCATTCCCTGCTTTGCTGGATCAAAAAGGACAAGCTGTAGGAAATTGTAGCAGCTCCACATCTTGCTACCTGAAACCAACAAAACTTAGATCAGGCAGAGTACTAAATGTGGAACTTCTTTGGTTTCATATAATTTTGTATATTTAGCAACAAATCCATTCTCTTACTGAATGGTTTGAAACTCTCTATTTAAATCTGGGAAAGCAATCATTTTCCTTTGTGGATAAACCAACCCTACCAATGTGGATAAGAGACATTTCTAATTACATCCTGTGTTCCATTCTGAAGTATTAATTTGCAATAACACCAGATAGGTCAGTTTAAACGACTGTACTGAATTGTTATGTTAACTTACCACACCTCTTAAATTGGCTAAAATATAACTACTACTGTCTTTAGGCACCAAAGCAATCTTTTCACCAACAGCAGAAAGAATTATTTGCACACAATACAAATCAACCATCTTCCACACCCAAATCCCGTTCTCCTAAGATTACATTATCAAAGATGTGGAGGTGGGGATATTGGACTGGGGTGGACAAAATCAAAAATCACATGATATCAGGTTATAATCAAGCAGGTTTATGTGAAACCACAAGATTCTGGAGCCGTCGCTCCTTCCTCAGGAAGCTAGTCTTATCAGGGTGGGGCAGGAAGGGAATAATGTTGGAAATAGATATTGCCAGTGAAATCCTAACGAAAACCATTGGCTTTAGCTAGTTTACCATGCACCTGCAGCACTGTGTTGGGACACAACAATTTTAACTGTCAGACTTCATTGACATATGCTAATCCTAGTGGACAGAAAGTGGCTGACAATCTCTAAAGGATCAAGCAGTCATCAGCAGACTACCTGGAAAGTGTGAATGAAGGGCTTCTCTGAGGGTTTCATGAGAAAGGAGCAGGAGGCCTAATCTGCCACGAAGCCACTCAGTTCAATGTTAATATTTGATGGCATCAAACTCAAAACAACACTTCTGAATTAGCAACTCCTCAGCTTTGTGCAGCTGGCTTAGCTGCCTGTTCAAAGTCATATACTAAAGTTGCAAATTGTATTGTCTAGGTAGCTCTTTGGTGCAAAAGTATCTCAAAGTAATTTAATTGCCCAACCAATTAAAATCTCCAACACAATCTTATTTTTATAATCAAATACTTCTGTGACAAATAAACTACATTCTTCCACACCTGAGCCAGTACAATATTATTTGTACAATGGTACAGAGATATTTCACCTATAACCTGAAGAGCACATTAGGCAAGTTAATCTCGAACAATATGTATTTTTCCATGTGGCGCCGTTTCTTTGGAAGTGTTTGTAATGGGATAACTATCTGGCTGGAATTAACTTCAGTAAAAGTGGCTGAATAGGTTTCTATACAGAGATGTAACATTGAAGCCATATTCTGCAAAGCTGAAAATTCATGACAACTGGAGCTTTGGATCCACAGATCAGAACATAGTTGCCATTCATTTACTCTCAACAACTAAGTATGTAATTTATGTTCCAAAACAGTGAAGGAGGTTTATGCAAGTCAGAATGAACTTATCATATTCAATTTTGTAATTTACACTTATTGATTCACTGGCCAAAAGGCATGAATAGAGTTATGTTCCTTTAAATCTGATAATAGAACATAGTGTTTCATGGTTCATCAATTTATTGGAGGTTACAATACAGCCTTAGGTCTCGAATATGAGTTCATAGAACATAGAACATTACAATGCAGTACAGGCCCTTCAGCCCTCGATGTTGCGCAGATCTGTGAAATAAATCTAAAGCCCATCTAACCTACACTATTCCATTATCATCCATATGTTTAAGCAAAACATGTTTATCCAATGACCATTTAAATGCCCATAAAGTTGGTGAATCTACTACTGTTGCAGGCAGGGTGTTCCATGCCCTTACTACTCTTTAAGTAAAGAACCTACCCCTGACAGCTGTCCTATATCTATCACCCCTCAGTTTAAAGCAATGTCACCTCATGCTAGCCTTCACCATCTGAGGAAAAAGGCTCACTGTCCACCCTATCTAATCCTCTGATCACTTTGTATGTCTCTATTAAGTAACTCTTAGCCTTCTTCTATCTAACAAAAACAGCCTCAAGTCCCTCAGCCTTTCCTCATAAGACCTTCCCTCCATATCAGGCAACATCCTGGTAAATCTCCTTTGCACCCTTTCCAATGCTTCCACATCCTTCCTATAATATGGCGACCAGAATAGTAAACGATTCTCCAAGTGTGGCCGCACCAGAGTTTTGTGCAGCTGCAACATGACCTCATGGCTCCAAAAATCAACCCCTCTGCCAATGAAAGCTAACACACTGTATCAACCTGGGTGGCAACTTTCAGGGACCTATGTACATGGACACCAAGATCTCTCTTCTTATCCACACTATTAAGAATCTTACCATTAGCCCAGTACTCTGTACTCCTGTTACTCCTTCCAAATTGAATCACCTCACACTTTTCTGCACTAAACTTCATTTGCCACTTCTCAGCCCAGCACTGCAGCTTATCTATATCCCTGTGTAACCTGCAACATCCTTCCACACTGTCCACAACTCTATGCCCTAATCCAGGTCATTTATAAAAATTGCAAACAGCAATGGCTCCAAAACAGATCCTGAATTCCAGGATAAACATTTCTTATCAACCACCACCCTCTGTCTTCTTATAACTAGCCAATTTCTGATCACCTTCAATCCCATGCTCCTGTATTTTGTGCAATAGCCTACGATGGAGAACCTTATAAAATGCTTTACTAATATCCATATACGCCACATCAACCGCTTTATGCTCATCTACCTATTTAGTCACCTTCTCAAAGAATGTAGTAAGGTTTGTGAGACACGACCTACCCTTCACAAAAACGTGTTGACTATTCCTAATCAAATTATTCCTTTGATGATTATTAACCCTCTCTCTTATAATCCTTTCCAACAATTCACCCACAACGGAAGTAAGGCTCATTGGTGTCTAATTATTAGGATCATCTCTACACCCCTTCTTAAACATGGGGACAACATTTGCTATCCTTCAGTCTTCCTGCACTATTCCTGTAGACAATGACAACATAAAGATCAAAGCCAAAGGCTCTGCAATCTCCTCCCTAGCTTCCTAGAGAATCCTAGGATAAATCCCATCCGGCCCAGGGGACTTATCTTTTTTCACACTTTCCAGAATTGCTAACACTTCCACCTTATGAACCTCAATCCCATCAAGTCTAATAGCTTTTATCTCAGTATTCTCCTCAACAACAATGTCTTTTTCTTGTGAGAATACTGACGATAAGTATTCATTTAGCACCTCTCCTATCTCCTCGGTCTCCACGCACAACTTCCCACTACTGTCCTTGACTGCCCTGATCTTACTCTAGTCACTTGTTTATACCTATAGAAAGCTTTAGTGTTTTCCTTGACTCTACCTGCCAAAGACTTCTCATATCCCCTCCTGGCTCTTCTTAGCTCCCTCTTTAGGTCCTTATTGGCTAATTGTAACTCTCAAGCGCCCTAACTGAGCTTTCAGGTCTTTACATAAGCCTCCTTCTTCCTCTTGACAAGAAATTCAACTTCTATTGTAAACCACGGTTCCCTCGCTTGACCATTTCCTCCCTGCCTGGCAGGTACATACTTAACAAGGGCACACAGTAGCTGTTCCTTGAACAAGGTCCACATTTCAATTGTGTTCATTCCCTGCAGTTTCCTTCCCCATCCTATACATCCTAAATTTTGCCTAATCACATTGTAATTGCCTTTCCCTCAGCTATAACTCTTGTCCTGCGGTATATACCTATCTCTTTCCATCGCTAAAGTTCTGCAATGATTAAAATTTTCAACCATAACAGTCTTTTTTTTCCATTTTCCCAGAATATGCCCAAAATATAGCTGTAACAATATTTTGTCTTATTTACTGTATGGACTTATTCCAGGTTGGTGAGCATTCACAGTAGTCTCATAATAATGTCAAAATGAACCAACTTGCATGGTGCATCACAGTCCCACTAATAATACATCAGAATATGAAGCAACACAAATATAACTTTATACACAGAAAAAGGATACAAACCATGTTTGGTTTCATTTTGAAGACGTTGTGAGCAATATGAACATTTTTAATAAAATAAGATTAATCAATTATACAGGATAGATAAAAGGAATCCTTCTGCTAAGTACATCATCCTAAAACAACTGTGATTATTCAAGTTAATTGTTAATTTCAACTTATTTGTATGCCATTTCAATGTAAGTATCCACCTCAAATAAGAATTCCATAAGAAATGTTTTCCACAGATAGATCTTTCTTACAGAGCAGAATATAGCTGACCCTATTGCCACCATCCACCAACCCCACCAGATCGAGTTCATGAGATCACAATCCCTATGATTGTTTCTTCAAAGCTTATTTCATATGCTTGTACATGCCGCACATCCCTCTACTTTGGAGGCAAGTATCGGAAAATTGCAAAAGGCATGAGGAATTGAACACAGGACACAACCTTCACACTATCATCTATCATAGTAGAACTGCATGCACTGTAAGCATCCAACCGTACAAACTTAGTACGTGAATCCCTTGAGTTTATGAATTCAAGTGCATCCTCCTGAAATAGTTTGCAGTAGACAGCTTTTACTTTGTAATTGGATAATGATATTTTGGATCCTAAGTTGTATTTTTTATTTATACAGGTATATTTATGAACTACACAACAGTGTAGCTCATAAATATAGGTACAATCAATAGGTCTGTAGGATGTAAATATGACAATAAAGCATTTACTCACAGATGTCAAGTTGCAAGAATTTTCTTGTTCTGTCCACAACCCTGTGCATTTCTGCTAAGCCCATGCAGCTAACCAATCTGTATCTAATATTTTAAGTTAGGCTACTGTTCACTTTAAATAATAACTGATTCTTTAAATATCATCTTCATTTTTTGATTGTGTTGTTTTATTCCACGGCTCTGTTATTATCTCAGACCAAATTATGGTTCTGACACATTTCCTACAGATTTAAAAAACTCACAAGTCAACGTAGAAACGAAAACAGCGTTGCATTTCTGAGGTTTGGAAAAACAATTAAATTATCTTTAAATGTCAAATGTTCCATAGCAAATCTGAAACTTTCCAACATTCCACAGCAAACAAAAATAATTATGAAAGAATCCTCACCTGGTGTTTTCTGTCACTTCAAGCATAATGCTGCCCTACTAGCCTGAGCTTATTTGTAAAGCTTTACGCAGATCCCCAATCCTTTAAGACTCATTAGAATGCAGTCACGCACCAGAAAGAAACAGTGCCGTGGAACAACAGCTTACACATTCCTGTAAGGGCTCTTGTCTTTCAATACTAAGACTGGAAAGCTGATCGATTCCAGTCGAGTTTCCAACTGACTCGAACCTGGCTGGATCGTAGACACACCTGCGAAGACGTTACCGAGGTCGGATAATATATTGTGTCAAAGAAGCATTAAGACCATGGATCGCATCTGCTGATGACATCATCTTATTACCATCTTACTGACAACACTCACTGCCTTTCAGTGATACTGTGGATTTGTGCAGAGAAACACTGGAGTTTAAAGATAGAAATTTCGGATCATTGCAAGTAGTTTTTATCTTTGAACTAAAAAAGTAAAACAAAATCAAAAAATTATCAATAATTAAAAAGAAGTTATATAAATCAAGTCTTTCAGTCTGCACACAGGAAAAGTCCTGACTGATGAATCATCAGCTGCTGAAGCCAACAGTACAATTACTGACTAACTGCTGACATGGCCCAGCAGAGAAAAAAATGATTTACAATTGTTTATTCTTTACAGATTTACAGAATTTGTCCCAAAACTTACAAGGTTCCTTTGAAATTCTGTACAATCCTTGAACAGGCTGTGGCACAGATATGTTGGAAAGGAAAATTTTGTTTACACACACTGAATTTATTTGGCTTGATTGCTAGAATTTATGGGTTGTTCTTTATAAACAATTTAGGTCATTGGATTTGGGACACAATCCGTTATTTAGAAAACTGCTTCATGAGGAAGTATTGCTAACAATGAAAACTTTGAAAATAGAGTAAGATCATGTACATGGTAGAGAGCAGGTACCTTACACAATCAGGTGTACAATTTGCAGTGCTAGAAAGGAAGATGAAAAATTGAGCAAGTAGAATTTAGGCATATTTAGTTTCTAAATTGCCTATTAGTTTTTATGTGCTTAAGCATTTTTCCAGCTTTCATCTCACTAAAGGACTAGAACTGATACAAAAATGTTCAAATGAATATCTCCGTTTTAATTACTAATAGGTTGAGGGGTTATGGAGAGTGAGCAGGAAAATGAAGTTGATGCCATAATGAGATCAGCCATAATCCTGCAATCTTAAATGGTTGAGCAGGCTTAGTTCTTAGGTTATAATTTCTCAGTTTATGACTTACTATTACAGTTTCTGCCCTTAAAGGTCAGGGGAAGCGCTACATGTGCTCAAGCTCTAAATTTTGCATGTTTTTTTTCGCAATGCTTGCAGTATTTAGCATGGAATCAAAGAATTTTACAGTGCATGGAGAAATCAGTATTACTTGCTCTCCGAGCAATGGCTATAGTTCAAGTGGTAGGTCTCTCACTTTTGAGTCTGAATGTTGTGGTCCCATTTTAGAAACGCAAGGACATAAACCGAGAATGACACCACAAAAAAGTACATTTCCATAATAGTCATCTTTCAGATGTGATGATCATGAAAAATAGACACAGGAGTGAGTAAGCCATTCAGCATTCGAAGCATACTTCGCCATTCAAGATCATGGTTGATTGGATTGTGACTTTTTTGTTCCTGTTCTCCTATAACCCAGTGCCCCTTGCCAAACAACGATTTGTCTCACCCAGTCTTCAATATATTCGATAATCTAGCCTCCACTCTAGCTGTGTAACAGAATTCAAAAGACCGTTTGAGAGAATAAATTCCTCCTTATCATCTTAAATGGATGACCCTTATCTTTAAGTTGTGCTCTCTCTGGTTGATGTAAAATAAACAAGACAATTTGGGAAATTTAAAAGCTTTCAACTGATTTTTGAATCAGAATATTTTCCCTCACTATCAAGTTTACCTAAATAAAAGCTGTGTTATACCATTCACAGTTTTTATTAATATCTCCACATGTGGTCTATAGTAGAGACTGCATGCATAGCTATGGAGGTGGTATGGAGATTAATGGGAGCCATATGCGGGGGCAACTGGAAGGCATAAGTTAACAATTGTTTTGGTATGGAGCTCATCAGGAGCCCTGAGGGTGGTTGGGGTGGCAAGAATTGGTTTTAGCTAATTATTAGCTAATTGGCATGAGGTTATGGGGAGGGGGGGGGGGGTGTTGGTGAAGTGTGAGGAGCTGTGAAGGGGGAAGATTAGAAGGTCTAATAACTCTGAAACAATTGTAACGAAGTCCCAGAAGACTGAGCTGATCTTCCTAAACAGTCTGTCTTGTTACTTGCTCAGCCCTGTGCCTGTCTATGTTCTGCTCGCTGGTTGAGAGGGCCTGGCTATGCATGACACCTGTCTTCCAGAATAGAAGTTGGATGTTTCAGGGAGGAAGGTTTGGCATATCAGGAAATTCCTACCTGCCTTGGTAAGTAAAATCTGTTCTTTCAAGCACTGATCCTCATGAATAAGAAGTACTAGTTAAAACTGTGACAAATCCACACATCATTACTTACCCTGACCCCATGTAGCTAACAAATAGATATACAAAACAGAACGGAGCGTGGGTCAGCTGTTGTGCTCCTTTAATAGCCAGAAAGACATTTTTAATGATCACAATATTGCACTTTGATCTCCAACTATTGCTTGATTGATGGAACTGCTTTAACCCTTTATATGTTCAAAGCCATGATACGTTTATCACATTTCCTGCTTCATTCTTTGTCCATCTGAAGAAACTATTAAATGTAAAAAATAGCTGTTTTTGTCTTTATTGATTATACCTATCTCATCTGGGCTGCAGAGGAACTTGGAGGGGAGGGTAAAGATTCCATGGTTGTGATCCACATAGGTACCAATGTCATAGGTAAAGTTAGGGCAGAGGTTCTGCTAAAGGAGTACAAACAGCTGGGAGCTAAATTAAAAGGCAGAACCAAAAAGGTTATAATCTCAGGATTACCACCAGAGCCACGAGCTAATTGGCACGGTGTCAAAAAATTAAGCAGGTAAATGGGTGGCTCAAAGACTAGTGTGGGATAAATGGGTTTGAATTCATGCGACCTTGGGGAAGAAGAGACCTGTTGCGATGGGACAGTCTTCGTCTGAACCGTGCTGGGACCAGAGTCCCAGCGAAATACATAACTAGGGCTATAGGCAGGGCTTTAAACTAAATGAAGGAGGGTATGGGGGTGGGGGTGTGGGGAGTGGAGGGAGAGGATTCCATTATAGGGGAAATCAGAAAACCTGAATTAACGGGGGAGGATAGACTGCAGAACTCAGGAGAGGTTATTAAAATCTTGAGCGCAGACACAAATAGGATACAGTGTATGGAAAGGGTTAACAATCAAACTTCAAGCACACTAGACAAATGAATGACAATGAGAAGAGGGATGGTTAATACAGGACTTATTTCTGAATGCACGTAGTATAAGGTAAATGAGCTTGCGGTGCAAATCAAAATTGACAGATATGACAAGGTGGACATCACAGAGTAATGGCTGCAAGGGGATTAAAATTGGGATCTGAATATTCAAGGATATACATTCTACAGAAAAGATAGGAAGTTATCAGAGAGATTGGGGTTGCCTCATTAGTAAAAAATGAAATTAAATCAATAGTAAGAAACAAAGTAGAGTCAGATAGTGTAGAATCTGTGTGTGTAGAATTGAGGAAGCGCAAAAGGTTAATAAAAATATAGTTGGAATTATGCACAGGCCTCCAAACAGTAGTCGGGAACTGGGGCATAAGATACACCAGGAGAGTGAAACGATGTGTAGAAAAGGCAAAATTACAGTGATCAATGGGGAATTTCTGTATCAGGTGGACTGGAAAAATGAGGTTGGTAGTAGTTCGCATGAAAAGGAATTTGTGGAATATCTACGAGATGACCTTTTGGAGTAACTTGTGTTGGAGCCCACAAGGGAATAGGCAATACTGGATTTAGTGTTGTGTGATGAGGCAGATTTGACAAGGGAGCTTCAGATGAAGCACTCTGAGGAGGCAGTGATCATAATATGATTGTATTTACTCTGTAATTTGAGAGGGAGAAGATAGAACCAGAGGTAACGGTACTATAGCTGAACAAAGGGAACTACAGAGGCATGAGGGAGGAGCTGGGTAGAATTGACTGGGAGAGGAGCCTAGCAGGAAAAACAGTGTAACAGCAATGGCAGGAGTTTCTGGGAGTAATTCAAGAGACACAGCAGAAATTCATCCCGAGGAAAAAGAAGCATGGTACAGGGAGGGTGAGGCAACCATGGCTGACTAGGGAAGTCAGGGATAGCAAAAAAGCAAATGAGAAAGCAGAGGATTGAGAAGCTTACAAAGGCCAACAGACGGCAACAAAAAAAGAAGTAAGGAGGGAGAGATTAAATATGAGGGTAAGCTGGCCAATAATACAAAGGAAGACTGTAAAAGTTTCTTCAGATATATAAATGGCAAAGGAGAGGCAAAAGTGGGCCTCTGGAAAATGAATCTGGAGAGATAGTAGAACAAAGAAATGGCTGAGGAACTGGATAATTACTTCACGGCAGTCTTCACTGGGGAAGACTTGAGTAGTATCCCAAAAATTCAAGACAGTGAGGGGGCAGAGCTGAGTATGGTGGCTATCAACAAGGAGAAGGTACTAGAAAAGCTCAATGGCCTGAAGGTGGATAACTCACCTGGACCAGATGGACTGCAGTCCAGAGTTCTAAGGGAAATAGCTGAAGAGGTAGAATCAGGGAGGGTCCCAGAGGATTGGAAAACCACTAAAGTGACACACTTGTTTTAAAAGTGAGTAAGGCAAAAGATGGAAAATTACAGACCAATTAGCCTAATCTTGGTCGTGGAATCCATTGTGAAGGATGAGATCCTGGAATCCAGTGTGAAGGATGAGATTTCTGAATACTTGGAAGTGTAAGGTAAATAGCAAAAGTCAGCATGGTTTCATTGAGGGGAGGTCATGCCTGACAAATCTGCTAGCCTTCTTTGAGGAAGTAACGAGCAGGTTAGACCAAGGAGACCCAATGGATGTTATATACCTGGACTTCAAGAAGGCCTTTGACAAAGTGCTGCATAGGAGGCTGCTGAGTAAGATAAGGGCCGATGGTGTCAGTGGGAAGGTGCTAGCATGGATAGATGCTTTGCTGTCTGGCACAAAGCCAAGCGTGGGGATAAAATGGTCCTTCTCAAGATGGCATTTGGTAACTAGTGGTGTCCCGCAAGGCTCAGTGATAGAACCACAACTTTTCACTTTGTACATTAATGATCTAGATGAAGGAATTGAGGGCATTCTGGCTAGGTTTGCAGATGATACAAAGATAGGTAGAGGGACAGGTAGCATTGTGGAGGCAGGGTGGCTACAGGATTTGGACAGATTAGGTGAGTAGGCAAAGACGTGGCAGATGGAGTACAACATGAGAAAGTGTGAGGTCATGCACTTTGGTAGGAAGAATAGAGGCATGGACCACTTTCTAAATGGGGAGAAAATTCAGGAGTGTGAAGTGAAAAGAGACTTGTTAAGTTCTAGTCAAGGCTCTTTCAAGGTAAACTTGCAGGTTGAGTCAGTAGTTAGGAAGGCAAATACAATGATGGCATTTACTTTGATAGGATTTGAATATAAAAGCAGGGATGTACTTTTGAGGCTCTATAAGGCTCTGGTCAGACTGCATTTGGACTATTGTGTACAGTTTTGGACCCCATATCTCAGGAATGATATATACTGGCTCTAGAGGAGTTTCACGAGAATGGTTCCAGGAATGAAAAGCTTAACATATGAAGAATATGTGGGGACTCTGAGTCTATATTCGATGGAGTTTAGAAGGATGAGTGGTGATTTAATTGAAACATCCAGAGTACTGAATGGCCTTGACAGTGTAGATGTTTGGAAGATGTTTCCATTGGTAGGAGAGACTAAGGACCTGAGGGCACAGCCAGAGTAAAGGGAAGACCTTTTAGAAAAAGATAAAGAGAAACCTCTTCAGCCAGAGGGTGGTGAATCTATGGAATTCATTGTCACAGAAGGCTGTGGTGGCCAAGTCATTGAGTATATTGAAGACTGAGATAGATAGGTTCTTGAGTATCAAGGGGATCAAGGGTTACGGGGAGAAAGTGAGTGAATGGGATTAAGAAATTTATCAGCCACGATTGTATGATGGAGCACACTCAATGGGCTGAATGGCCTAATTTCTGTTCCTATGTCTTTTATTTGTCACAATGCTGGTCTGGTACAAGGTTACTTTGCCCTTGAGTTTTTTTTCAGAGAGGGGGTAATTGGCCAGGCTCCATTGTGACTGAAGTTTGAATGATTCATTGGGGCCTTGTTGTTCAACCTAACAGATAGTGCTTCAGGCTTCAGCTAATTTACTCCGGGAATATCCACTATACATCTAGCTAAAGACAAATAGCAAAGTTACGGTCTGGGCTACCTGTTTAAAAATGTTTTGAGGCATCTGGTCTCGTCCATAACATGGTATTATGGTCTATGATGTTCTATCATTAGATAGTTAGACATATAGATCCAAAAATAAATTCAACTGCCTGATTAGTATAGATCTGCTGCAGATTTTCTTATCTGCGACTAGAGATCAGCATAAAAGCCAGGTGAGCAATGAGTTATAGTGGTGGGCATGATTCCTTCCATCATGTGTTCTTTCCAGGGACTTTCAAGATTTCAAAGAGTCCATGACCAAAATAAGCAGGTAGCCAGTAAAATATTCCATCTCAAATCAAAAACACAGGAATTTCTGGAAAGCCTCAGCCTAACTATAAAAACAACTTGCAATTATACTTTGTCTTTGAAACAGTAACTTGTTCCAACTGACGTAAATGCCTCTAAAAGCACCATGGAAGAAGGCTTGCAATACCCTTGCTATTAACCACATCAGTAGCACTTTATTCATGTTTGTTTCACATCAATTTTATGTTCTGGAATAAATAAATTATCTCAAAAGAAAGCTTGGTCAAGATTTTATCCATTGAGAAAGCAGTCTAAATTTTGGCAGAACAGCTAATCCTGATTTTTCAGGTCAAATTGCTCAAGACCATGTGCATCCTTTAATGCTGATAAACTATTTCTGCAATTATAAAACAGAAAATTGTTTGAAAGCTTAGGTTATCATTTTTTTAATGGATCTGCTGTTTGGTCAACAAGAAAAGGTGACTACATTATGTTCCAAAAGTTTCAAATCCCATTCATGCAGCCAACATTATGGCAGAAGGTAATTCTTCATTTAACTTTAGTTCTGGTCAACAACCATAAGTAAAAACATACTGCTTTAAATTTATTTGCGCACTTCACACAATATCCTACTGTAAAGATACACAAAGTTCCCTCTAGCCATGTGTTCAATACAAGATTAGTTACACTTAAAATAAAAACATATTAAAAGCTGAGGGTTGGATGGATAGAAACTACTGATGGTTTTAATTTTATATTTTCCATTTTACTTGCATGTTTTGTTTACTTTATAAACCCTAAGAAGAAACATCTTGAGCTATTCCAAAAATAGTTCTTGCTGAAGTGGTTTAAGTCTTGAGTTTACAAAACGTATTAGTAGATAGCATATTGTGTGAGATGACTGTAGACTTTGCATAATGCGCTTTTCATTTGTAATTGTGGTTTTAGGAAATGGTGATTGGCTGTCTAGTCCCTAAGCTCAAGAATTTTTTTTAATCATTCTGCTCTTCCACCTTGTTCTCCTCCTTTAAGACACTGTTCAAGTATTTTCTCAATTGCCCGAATGCCTCAAATGATTCAATGTCATTTTATTATTTGATAATGCTATTATACTTTATCCTATTCTAATTGGGCCTCCAGCAGCAGGTGGTGGTGGTGTGGAAAGACATTTTGCAGAGAGCTCAAGCAGTCAAATGAACCGTCTCTGAGAAAAGGATATCATTGTTAAAAAGAGGCTTCATCAGGAAATGGAGAGACAGACAAGGGATTTTCTCAACCAGATGTGAATTACAGGCTTCATTCTGTGTAAATATTCAGTTTCAGTAGTTTAACCTTAATATTTAACCTTATTTTATGTTTATAAAGACCTGATACTAATGGAATAAAGATTCACAGCTTCATGATCTTCAGACTATCCATGTCTTTAAAGTTCTAATACACTATGAGAAAACTGTAATTATAGATATAAACTAGTATTGTTGAATATAGATTAATGGGCAGTGGAGCACATTGCTCTGCCTTTCACTGTGTCTGTGTTTTCAGTTATCTACTGGATTGGTAAATGGAAGGACTTGATTGTATCTCATTACTCAACTCTCATAAAATATAGCATTTTATCAAAGGGATGGAATTCTCTTGTATATATTATAACATGTTAGTAAGTGGGTGTTGTGATTCTGCCACCAACAGTACACAGTGAATACATATGTGTCCAAAATCTATGTCATTTTCAACCACTGTGGACTACTTTATGAACAGCAAACCTGCAATGCACTTCAAAGGAATGATCATATTGTTCCTTCCTCAAAGCAATTTTGCATGGATATGTTCACATTTATTTTTAAGTGTTACCAATATAGATACACAGATTTCTCAAACACAATATTAAGTTTCTTTCAATCAATTTTGAATCAATTCTCATATAAAAGCAAAATACTGCTTCTGGCAGAAATCTGAAATATGACAAACAGAAAATGCTGGAGAAACTCAACAGGTCTGGCAGCATCTAGAATCAGAGTCATAAAGCAGAGAAATGGGCCATTCAATCCACCATGTCTATGCCATCCAACAAACACTGAACTCTGTGAAGAAAGAAAAGTAGTTAATGTTTTAAAATTAAAATTCTGCTTGGGAACTGAAATGAGTTGAAAAAGATGTTTTTTTTATGCGGTTCAAAATAATTTTTTTCCAGCCCATTTCAGTTCTAAAGAAGTTTATAGACTCAAAAGATTAACTCTGTTTTTGTCTCCACAATTCCTGCTCAACTTTGAGTTTTTCTAGCATCTTCTGTTTTTATTTGAATCAATTCTCAGCAGACTTAAATTAATAATTTGAAAAATCAGATATCATGAGAACATATAGTGTGACAGACAAAAAGGCAACACCAGTGCACATACATATAGGTATACTAGCAACAGCTGACCAACATTTTTAAAAAAAATACTTTGGATGTGCCGGTGTTGGACTAGGGTGTACAAAGTTAAAAATTACACAACACCAGATTATAGTCCAACAGGTTTATTTGGAAGCACTAGCTTTTGCAGCGCTGCTCCTTTACCAAGCAGCACTCCAAAAGCTAGTGCTTCCAAATAAACCTGTTGGGACTATAACTTGATGTTGTGTGATTTTTAACTATTAAAAATACTGACACTGACAACCTTAAAAATTAAGACAGTTCAAGATCTATAAGTTTAGTGCAGGCATTTAGATTATATTAGATTCCCTACAGGCCCTTCTGCCCAACAAGTCCACACCGACCATCTGAGGAGTAACCCACCCCAGACCCATTTCCCTCTGACTGATGCACCTAACACAACCGACAATTTAGAATGGCCTATTCACCTAACCTGCACATCTTTGGACTGTGGGAGGAAACCCACGCAGACAGTCACCCGAGGCTGGAATTGAACCTGGGTCCCTGGTGCTGTGAGGCAGCAGTGCTAACCACTGAGCCACCATACCGCTCATTTTTAAGTTTAAGCTGTAAACATACCACAAAATACTTTATTTTAAATATTAAAAAGTACATGAAAACATGAAGGGGAGATTTTAAGTATCAAAAGCACAAAGTTACTGGTGTCTTTCTAGGTGATTTGAGGTATAACCTTCCACGAACTTTGCATTCAGGTTAATCGTAAGCACATTTAAAGATAGCACAATTGGTATATTTTTACAATAAACAAAATTTCATAAAATGATAGTTAAATTTTCAACAGACCACACACAGCATCACTTCTAGAAAAAACATCATATAGTCACACTTGCAAGTGCAAATCTGCACTGATTTTCCATATGTAGAGAAGCTTGGATTTTGAACTACCAAGTCAATAGAAAAAGCTTCAAGAAGTTCAAATAAATAATTTTACTTCACCCAAAAGAAGCATTTAGAGATCCTCTCCTGGACAGTGAAAAAAGAGAGCTCTTCTTCTTGTAAAGGAATGTACTGATGAAGGGCATCAAGTGTTCTGGACAATGGAAGAGACTAGGTGAATGTTTTCCTGAACATTCCACCCTTATAATAACAGGTAGAAGGATCAGTAAAAATGATATCAAGTAAAATGATTTGGAATTACTTGTATTTAAAGACAGGACCTCTCCTATAAATGCTCTATCCATTGCCATAGCACCAGAAGATTGTCCAACTGCTAGTAAATAGGCTGTGGCCATGTATCAGAGATGGTTGGGAGCAGGGAGTCAGAAGGGTAATGGTGTGATTTTGGTGGGAGTCAGATATATGGGGGAAAAAGATTAAGATCATAGAGTCAGACATTAAAGGATAGAGAAAGATATTTGGGTGGAGAGAGTTAGATACAGGATAAGGAGGGAGTTGGAAATGGGGTCAAGCTGGGAAGATGGGGGACATCTGGAGAGAAGGAAGTTGGATATCATGGAGAGAGACTTGGACATTGAGGGAAGGGGGTAATTGAACATCCAGAGAGGAAATAGCTTGGCATTAGAAAGGAAGGTTAAAATTGCCATTGGGGAGAGGGAGGTAAAATAGACACAGAGGATGAATGAATCAGTGATTACGGGCAAGAGAATTGGATTTTGATGGTGCTTGGGGTGTGTTGTAATGTCAGATAGGAAACAGTAAAGCTAGAGGCACTGGGGTAGCAGATAGAAGAAACCGTTTCTTTTTACCCTAAAACAGTGTTGGAAAAGCATTTTTATAAGTGTGCAAGTTAGCTCGCTGAGCTTAAATGTTTGTTTTCAGACATTTCATCACCATAATCAATGAGAGTCTCCGGTAAAGCGCTTGTGGTATGTCCCGCCTCTCTATTTATTGGTCTTGGCTTCTTGAGGTGGGTGATGTCATTTCTGGTTCTTTTTGTCAAGGGAAGGTAGATGGGATCTAAATCGATATGTTTATTGATGAAGTTCTGGTTAGAATGCCATGCCTCTAAGAATTCTCGTGCATGATTTTGTTTTGCCAGTCCGGATATGTGTGTCTTGTCCCAGTCAAGATACAGTCTCAACATACAATTTTCATTTGTATGTTTAGAAACTAGTGATAGTGGGTCATGTCTTTTGGTGGCCAGTTGGTGTTCATGTACCATGGTGGCAAGTTTCCTGCTAGTTTGTCCAATGTGGTGCCTTTTACAGATCTTGCATGGTATCTTGTAAATGATGAAAAATGTGTTGCTGGAAAAGCGCAGCAGGTCAGGCAGCATCCAAGGAGCAGGAGAATCGACGTTTCGGGCATAAGCCTTTCTTCTTTCCAGCAACACATTTTTCAGCTCTGATCTCCAGCATCTGCAGTCCTCACTTTCTCCTGTCTTGTAAATGATGTTAGTTTTGCTAGTAGTATCAAATGTATCCTTTGGGTTCATGAGTCGCTGTTTAAGTGTATTAGTAGGTTTGTGGGCTACCATGATTCCCAGGGGTCTGAGTAGTCTGCGAGTCATTTCTGATACATCTTTGATGTATGGTAATGTGGTAATAGTTTTTAGTTGCGTTGTGTCTGCTTGTTTGGGTTTGTTACTGAAAAACACTACATCAGACAAACTAGCAGGAAACTTGCCACCAGGATACATGAACACCAACTGGCCACCAAAAGACATGACCCATTATCCATAGTTTCTATTCATACAAAGAAGGACAACACTTTGATTGGGACAATACATGCATCCAAAGAACAGGTGAAACAAAGATATGCATGAGAATTCTTAGAGGCATGGCATTCTAACCAGAACTCCATCAATAAAGTTAAAAATCACACAACACCAGGTTATAGTCCCACAGGTTTATTTGGACAACACCTGATGAAGGAGCAGTTCTCTGAAAGCTAGTGCTTCTAAATAAACATTTTGGACTATAACCTGGTGTTGTGTGATTTTTAACTTTGTACACACCAGTCCAACATTGGCACCTCCAAATCATGACTTCCATCAATAAACACATTGATTTAGATCCTATCTAACTTCCCTTGAAAAAAAAACAGAAATGATATCACCCACCTTAAGAAACCAAGACCTATAAATTGAGAGGTCGGACGAACCACCCACTAGCGCTTCACTGGAGACTCTCACTGCTGATGTTATCCAGTATGGTGACAAAAACAAACCTTCAAGCTCAGCAAGCTGACTTACATACTTATAATCAACGTGAGCTAAAATCTTCTCAAAAATTGCTAAGCATTTTTATATTTCATCCAGTCAAACTCATTAACCTGCGGTTTCCTCAAGGAACCTGACTTGTCAGTGTTAAGTCTGAAAGAGACATATAGGGCCAAGACTTCAAATGAAACTACATGGCTCAATTGGAAAATTTTCCAAATCCGTAATTAGTTTTAGTTTAAAGCACCCTGAACTGTTTGATTTAAAAAGTTCTGACTGGTTTAGAAGCCACCTTGGTTTAAAGGGCTCTGGATTGCACAAATTTCTCTCTCAGCAATGTGTGTGGGATGGAGACAGGTCCATTGATTCTGAATGCAGATCCAAGGTGGTCACAGTAAGGGAAAGTGCTAGACCAGGCTGAATAGAAAGCTCACTTCATTTTTTGGTCTTTTTTGTTGTTACAATAAAAGTTACTAAACTTGTATTATTCATTCCTCACACCCCTTGATGCCACTTAACCATTCTCCATGGTGTGTCAAACCCTCCATGCCAAATCAATGCTAACCCTTTTCCCCACATAAACTCTCATCATGCCAACTCAAAGCTCATTCATGACCCTTCCATTCTCATTCACCAAGTATGCTCTATGTACATATCCAATGATCTGAATAAAAGGAATGATAAGTGTGAAATTGTTGACAAGAAAAGTAATTCAAGCGTTATTATTACATGCTTGGAAGAGAACCCTACCCCATAAATACAAGAGCTCAATAGGATTCAGTTCTGACAAGTGAAGAGAATTGTTGACTTTGTTTGATTGACAAAAGAAGTCACAGAAAGATGTCAATATCTCAATGTTTATTTGGGCAAGATCAAGAGATTTGAAATGTTTGAAGTCTCTTTTATTAAACTTTTAACTGTCTAAATTATACTTTTATAGGATTATAGAAATATTCCTTTCTATTAGAACATTTCTGACTGAGTGTTCTTCTTTCTCAGCAGTTACGAATATGTTATTGGTGTTACATGTATCTCTGGTTTGTAAGTAGTGCACTCTGAGTGAAGGAGCATGAAGAGGACTTGAGATGGCATTGAGTTGCCAATATAAAAGGCTATGGGGAGTGGCTGCAATAATGGGTAAGACTTTTTAAACATGTGTCTCAAAAAGGTTCCCAAAGCTTACAACTTTCTGAGGAACTGTGAACCATGAGAGAAGCTTCACAATAATTGCAGGTTACAAGGTGGTACAAAATGAGGAGAGCAGGTTGTCTGCTGGGTTTGAGATGGGAATATTGAATTATGTTCTGCTTTCCATTTTCTAAATGTCTCCACAGTCAAAATAACCCCATGAAAATTGGCTCATGACAACCGATCCCTCGCCACACAAATTTTATTTTTAAACCACTCCTAGGTATATCTAGCATAGAGGTGCTTAAAATACCATTTGTTAACTCATAGTAACATAGAATATAGGTGGAGTCGGTCATTTGGCCCTTTGAACCTGCACCACCATGATCATGACTGATCATGCAATTTCAGTATCCTACTCCTGCTTTCTCTCCATACCCCTTGATCCCTTCAGTTGCCAAGACAACATCCAATCCCTCTTGAATATATCTGATGATCTGGCCCAACAGCATTCTGAGGTAGAGAATTCCACAGATTCACAATTCTGATTTAAGAAATTCTTCCTCATCTCACTCCAGAATGGCTTATCCCTTATTCTTAAGACTGTGACCCCTAGTTCTAGCCTTCCCCAATATCAGGAACATTCTTCCCACATCTAACCTGTCAAGTCCCATCAGGATTTTATATGTTAATATGAGATTTTCTCCCCCATTCTTCTAAATTCCAGTCATTACAAGACCAGTTGATCCAGTCTTTCTTCATACCTCAGACTAGGAGACCAAAACTGCACACAATACACAAGGTATGGCCTCATCAAGGCCATTTATAACTGTAGTAAGATATTCCTACTCCTATACTCAAATCCTCTCGCTTTGAAGGCCAATATGCTGTTAGCTTTCCTCACCACCTGCTGCACCTTCACGTCAACCTTCAGTGACTGTTCCACCATGACACCCAGATCTTGTTGCACCTCACCTTTTCCTAAACTGCTCCAATTCAAATAATAATCTGCCTTTCTGTTTTCAACCACCCAAGTAGATAACCTCACATTTATCCACATTATATGCATTTGCCACGTATTTGCTCACTCAGCCAGTCTGTCCAAGTCATCCTGCAACCTCTTAGTATCCTCCTCACAGCACACGCTGCCACCTAGCTTAGTGTTATCTGCAAATTTGAAGATATTGCATTCAATTCCTTCATCCAAATTGTTAATGTATATTGTGAACAGCTGGGGTCCCAGCACTGAACCCTGCGGCACCCCTCTCGTCACTGCCTGCCACTCTGAAAAGGACCCAGTTATTTCAACTCACTGCTTCCTGTCTGCTTACCAGTTCTCTATCCACGTCAATACATTACATCCGATACCATGAGCTTTAATTTTGTTCACAAATCTCTTGTGTGGAACCTTGTCAAAACCCTTTTGAAAGTCCAGATACACAACAGCCACTGACTCACCCTTGTCCACTCTACCAATTACATCCTCAAAAAGTTCCAAAAGATTTGTCAAGCATGATTTCCCTTTAGTCAATCCATGCTGACTTCCACTGTTTCTGTCACCACTTTACAAATGCTCAGTTATTACATCCTTAATAATTGACTGCAGTATTTTCCCTACTGCCAATGTCAGGCTAACAGGTCTATAATTCCATTTTTTCTCTCCCTCCCTTTTTTAAAAAAAGGGGCTGCATTAGTTACCCTTCAGATCATTGGAACTTCTCCAGAGTCTAAAGAAAGCTGGAAAATAATCACCAAGCATCTATTTCTAGGGCCACTTCCTTAAGTACTGTGGGATGCAAAGCATCAGATCTTTGGGACTTATCAGGTTTTAAACCTATCAATTTCCCAATACCATTTCCTGACTGATAAGGATTTCCTTCAGTTCCTCTTCCATGCTAGACCCTCTCTCCCCTAGCATTTCTAGAAGGTTATTTGTATCATTTTTAGTGAAGACAGATCCAAAGTCCAACTTGTCTGCCATTTCTTTGTTGTCCATTATGAATTCACCTGATTCTAACTGTAAAGAACCTACACTTGTCTCCATCAGTCATTTTCTCTTCACATATTTACAGAAGTTTTTGCAGTCAGTTTTTATGTTTTCCATAAACACTGCTACTTTCTCACTTTACTGCCATTGTTTGACCTGCAGAATGTTTGCAGCACTTTTATTTGAGATTTACATCATTCACAGAATATTACTTTTGTTTCACTATCAGTGCGACAGGCATTTGGAAGATAAGATGAAGGAGAAGGCTGGCTGCTGTGTCATTAGTTAAGGAATTGAACAAAATTAGTCAATGTTTTGCTGTTCTTATCCCGATATTCACCTCTGTAACTATATATATTACCAAATATGGAATCTCCATGTTGTCTCCCATAAAATCAGAATCTGGGCATGGATATCATGGCAATGATGAATGAACAGTCATTTATTATAATAAATAGTATGTACAAATATTAGATTCCTCAAGCATGTAAGCGTCTAAGTTAATATTCAGCTATTATGTTAAAACACAAGAGCATACTTCTGTAGTATCATTCTTCAAAGTGAACTCAAGAAAGATGGAGTAAGTGAATTTTAAACTGTTGCAAACACAAATATATTGTAAACTGTATGGAAAAGGCCAGAATATACTGGATAGAAGAAAAAGAATGAATGGTCCATGTGTACAATCTGGTGTTCAATATAGATACTCAGTCTTGCAGTTGTACCCCAAGTGCAATTGTACCATCGTGGTGCTTAACGCTATGACCATACGGGATGTATCACGGATCATGTGTGTTGAGAGCCTACTGCAGCATGTAAAACAAAGATGAGCAACATGCATACAGGGAAATGGGGATTCTACACCATCCCTTTTCTTTCCCGGGTGGAATGTCCAAAAATGTCAGTGTGAATTCAATGGTCAGTGTTGTCTGAGGCATTGAGGTCTACAGCAAATTAAGGTAATGCTTCAGGATGGCCAGGGATTAGTGACCCAACAGGTCTTTATACAATACTCATCCACCTTTCTCCTTTGCCTCTTTGGGTGGAACTGGAACACTGACTATGGTCCACCCCCTTGGCGAAATAACCGGCCAGCCCTAGGTGAGAAATGCCCAAATTTCTGACAAGTTCCCAACCATGTTAGCCCTGCTACCTGGACTGGCGGCCAAGAAGACACACAAATGAATATAACCACTCCCTGGACTACAGAGATGCAAATACCTGATTGGAGATCACTCTGACCAAACATCAGATTATAGCCAAACCCCTAGAGTAGGGTCTGAGGCTGCCCTCGACTTATTTTGTTGCATATCCCTGACCGACAGGTGCCTCCTGAGACTTCAGCGAGGACTACTTCCCTAACAATTTGAGACTTGGCTGCCTGGTTACTCTACATGCTGTATATTTTCACGTAGTCTATTAATACATTTTGAACATATGAGATTGACATAGCACACTGCCATACAGAAAATTGTGTGCCTCCTCAATGGAGCATTGCAGGCCAGCAAAACAACCTGCTTGATTGCATGACGATGCTAACTGGCATGGCAAGGCAAGGCATGAATGCTGCGAGCAGGTAGGTAGTTACTAAGTGACAAGCACTAAGAAAATAAGCGAGTAACCCTGAAATGTAGCCTTCTCCAATATTGAGGTGGATGTGTGCCCCTTGCACAAAAGTGATTTTGCAGCAACCTTTCCATGCTAGTTGATCATGCACCCTGCAGTGTAAGTCTGTGCTTCCTGAGTATGCTGCAAGAAGAAAAATCGGTGAGGTGCCATGATGGTCATGAGGTGTGAGCAATTGTTGAATGCTATTGTTGGTTGATGAGGGATGCATACAGCTGGTGCCCATGGATCATGCCCTGAGATGCTGTTTGGTGTTGACCAACATAGACGCTCCTCACAGCCAGTTGTAAGCTGAAGTTGGCAGATATGTGCTCTGAATTCCCGGTCAAGAATTTTCAATGTTTAGCTTGTATGGTGAGATAGGAAGCTGAATATCAATGAGACGTGTTGTGTTATTAATAAGGCATTTAACAAGCTTTAATCCCCCTTATTTTGCAACTTACCATTGCAAGAAACATATCTTGTCACTCAGCAAAAGCACAAAAGACAGGGTAAAATGCTCTTGACATTGAGAGAGACCTCGCCAGACTTCTCATCTGATTCTGTCACAAATCATGTGATAGTTTAAGTCTCTGAGACCCCTATAAGATTCCACTGTCTCAGAATGGTTCAACAACTGGTTGCTGCACAACATTGCTCATACCTGCCTTCTGAGCACAAGTTGTGTTGAGGATGGTAATGCCTTATCTGTGCGTTAAATGAAAATGCAGCAACGCAATATGAAAATCTTGCTTTGCTGCATGACATGTAATGAGTATTGATTTGGTAGTATGTTCTGTACATTCTGCTAGACTCTTTGACTGTGCTTAGTGTGGTGACGATGTGATATGGGTCACTCCCCACTTAACGTATGTCTTGAAATGGTTTGCAAGTCTGTTTTAGACAATATCTGATCCAGGATATCAAAGAGTGATCATGTCAGCAAAAGTCATGCTCTTTATGTTGCTAAATCATCATTAGGTAATTCAGAGAAATAATATGGCAAAAGATTAATCTTCCCTGTGCATTGTAAATAGGAGGAGAAAGTGAGGGCTGCAGATGCTGGAGATCAGAGCTGAAAATGTGTTGCTGGAAAAGCGCAGCAGGTCAGGCAGCATTCAAGGAACAGGAGAATCGACGTTTCGGGCATAAGCCCTTCTTCAGGAATGAGGAAAGTGTGTCCAGCAGGCTAAGATAAAAGGTAGGGAGGAGGGACTTGGGGGAGGGGCGTCGGAAATGCGATAGGTGGAAAGAGGTCAAGGTGAGGGTGATAGGTCAGACTGGGGTGGGGGCGGAGAGGTCAGGAAGAAGATTGCAGGTTAGGAAGGCGGTGCTG
>NC_057726.1:31757127-31823598 GCF_004010195.1 Chiloscyllium plagiosum
ATCGGCGTGGGGGCGGAGTTGGGCATGGTGACGGAGATCGGCGTGGGGGTGGGGTTAGACGTGACGGAGATCGACGTGGGGGCGGGGTTAATTGTAAGTGGGCCTGTTGCTACTTTTGTCCAAGATGTGGATGAAATGTTATGTGGATGTTGAGGCTCTCTCTGGTGCTGGGATTGGTACATTTGGCATGCCTCACATCCATTCACAACTCATTGAATATCCTGATTCATCTCTGGCTAGGTCAAAGTGCTAGAAAGTTAGCCATCTTGTGTGTTAAGTAAACATGTATCCCTGTTGTAACACAAGCATGTTTTCTTGATGAAAAAAAAGCAAAATACCGTGGATGCTGGAAATCTGAAACAGAGAGTGCTGGAGAAACTCCAAGGATGACCTGGCAGAATTAAAGAAGTGCCTGAGAAGATTTGTTCATTTTGACCAGAGACAAACTTGGTATATTATAATAAGTTATTTTCAAGGCAGGCATGTCCCAACACCAAAAACATTACATCAAGATATCATGAAACAAACACAGAGAATGCTGTAGAAACACTAGCAGGTGTGGCAGCACTTATATACATTATACTCACTTATTTTCATTTCAAAATCATATGTGTGCATCGACAAGTCACTCTGTAAACATGGCAGTTTGTGGCTTTTATTTCTAATGGCTTCTGATCTGTCTCAATGATAAATTGCTTGCTAAATCGTAGAATGATACCTAATGTTTGAGTTAATGTTTTGCATTCTATATTGGAATAATTGGCTTGTGCATACGATAGCTTTTATGAACCAAAGGGAGGCGGGAGGGTTCAACTTGCAAAATGTTAGCATCCAGACCTGTTTGTGATGCATTAACTTCAAGAAACCTAACTTTTCTGATGTGTAGTATTGCAGTTGGTAAGATTTTACTGATAGAACCTGCTTGAGAGAATCAAAGATGTTTGCTTTGCCACACATAGTTGACATTTTTCTTGAGCAAATCTTTCAACACTAGTACCTTTTACATAATGTTGAGAATATAATGCGAGAGAACATTTTAAAATTTGAGGCAATGTTGCGGATCTGCTTTATCCTGTAAGTTCAGCATTTAATTAACATTTCCAATCTTTCCTGGATCAGGATGGACTCCATAGGCAGAGTAAATGGACCTAAATAAGTTTATCTGGTCGATCAACACTGATGTGGGCCTGACACTTCATGTTGTGAAATAACAATTCTTTTCATTGCACTGCTGTGAACAGTAAATTAAGATTGTGGTCATCCTCTTCCTTTGTCTTACTCGTGGCCCCAGTATTGTCAACTATACAACTATTCATGTGCTACTGGAATAGGTCCTGGCTAACTGACAACCAAACTGCAAATGCTGGATAGTTTAGTCCAAATGATGGCCAAAATGCTTGAACTCTTGGGATTCATCTGCTAAATGGACATGCTTCACAAAATTTAGGATTTAATTCTTAGAGCATTGGAATCTTGTGTTGACGCCTTTTAAATTTTCAGATGCTTTGGACCTCGGCATACTCTTATAGTGAGGCCTTTCCTTAAATAGCACTCAATAGTGCAACACCAATGAGTCTGCTGATTGATCCACTTGAATTTTCTCAAATATGTAGACTGCATTTCCTTGGAGAACAAATAAATAAAGTTGCATTATTCTTAAGATGCAATACTGTATGATCTTTAAAATTGCTCATCGAGTTAAACCTGCACAGGTACAGGTGTGTGAGATCATTGACTGATCCAATTGCATCAATTTTGATTTGTTCTGCTACAATGGGTGTGGTTTGAATATCAAGAATATGATTAAACCAAGCATTGAGTATACTCAAAGCACTGCCACTGCTGGGCCATTGGAATTTACCAGAAAGAAGACTTTGGAAATCAAAGTTGTGTTGACGCTGCTGTGTGATTCTACCAAATTCATGAAATTGGTAATCCATTATATGCTTAGTCTCTTGTAGGTTGTACTATAAAATGCCACATGCTGAGGTACATATCTTTCTGGACATGTAATGGTAATATGCTGCCACTACCTCCTTTGTCAACTTTGGCTTTTAGTGTTTGTCACCTGGCTATAACAAAAATAAGTCAATGGTCTGACCTTTTTTCTTAGTCAAAATATTCATTCTAAAGGTTTTGACTGGTGCAGAGGCAATAACTAACACAAAAAGCATCCTCAATGACAATCCCTCTTCAGAAAAACTACATTTATTCTATTGGTTGTGGTATCTTCTGAAAAACATTTCAACAGGCTCTTGAGGTCACTGTCTGTATATTGAGGTCACTGTCTGTATATGAGTCGGTGTCTGTTAATGCTGAAATTAATTTTTACCTTGAGCTGGCCTTCAATATCCTCCAGATATTTTCTGAACTTTTCTGATCATACAGATGTGTTAATTTATGAAACTCCTTAAAAATGGGAAGCAAGATGTTCTCTCAATTTTCACATACTGTACCATTTGCATTAGATATGCACCACATGGCAAAAAGGAACAGCAGCTTCAAAATAACATGCCCCAACTTTATTTGCAAATTATAACCAGACCATAAAGAGTGAGGTTTTGGTTATTCACTTCATGGGAAGTGGGAATCACTGATTAGGCCAGCAATAATGCCCCATTCTTAATTGCCCCGACCTATTTGAACTGTTGCAGTTCTTGGCATGTAAGTACACCCATAGGGCTGTCAGAAAGAGAGTTACAAAATTTTGATCTCATGATAGTGAAGGACTGCCATTATTGTCCAAATCAGGATGGAGGAGAATTTGAAAATGATAATGTTCCCAGCATTCATTGGTGGAGATTATGGATTTACAAAGTGATCTTGACAATAGCAGCTGCAGCACATTTTCTACATTACATACACTGGTGCAAGAGAGTGAACATTGAAAGTAGTAGATGGCGTGCTAACTAAGCAGTTGCCCTGTCATGTATATTGTTAATGAAACACGAAAAGTTGTTTTGCAGATGCTGCAGGTAATTAAGAGGGCAAATGGAATATTGTCCTTCATTGCTAGAAGGAGGTGTTTAAAAACAGGAAGGTTATGCTGCAGTTGTATAGGGTGCTGGTGAGGTCACACCTGGAGTACTGTGTACAGATTTGGTCCCCTTACTTGAGAAAGGATGTACTGACACTGGAGGGGGTACAGATGAGGTTCAATATGTTGATTCCAAAATTGAGAGGGTTGGCTTACGAGGAGAAATTAAGGAGGCTAGAATTATACTCATTAGAGTTTAGAGGAATCTGATAGAAACATATAAAATTATGAAGAAAATAGATAAAATAGAAGAAGAGAGGTTGTTTCCACTGGCAGGTGAACATAGAACTAGCCTCAAAATAAGAGGGAGCAGAGTTGAGGGTGAACTTCTTCACCCAAAGGGTTGTGAATCTGAGGAATTCCCTGCCCAGTGAAGCATTTGTGGCTGCCTCGTTGAATGCTTTTAATGCAAAGATAGATGATTTTTGAAAAGTGAAGGAATTAAGGGTTATGGTGAGTGAATGGATAAGTGGAGCCCATGAAAAGATCAGCCATGATCTTATTGAATGGCAGAGCATGCTTGAGGAGCCAGATGGCCTACTCCTGCTCCTATTTCTTATGTTTTTATACTCTGGGCTTCTAGAATGTGTTGGATTTACATCATCTAAGCAAACAGATAATATTCCATCATCTCCTGGCTTGCACTTTATAGATGGTGGACAGACATTGGAAAGACAGGTGAGTTACTAGCCAAAGAATACCATGCCACTGACTTGCTCCTGTAGCCATATTATTTCTATGACTTCTCCAGTTCCACTCCAGGATTTTGTTAGTGCATGATATAGCAATAGTAATGCTGATAAATTTCAAGAGATATGGTTAGATTTTCTCATTGGAGACAGTCATTGCCTAACACTTGTGATGAGCAAATTTTACTTGTTCACTAACCACCCCAAGCCTTGATGCCATTAGATCTTGCTGCACATCGACACTGGCTGCTTCAGTTTCTAGTGAGTCATAATGATGTTCAACATTGTGCAATCATCAGCAAACATCCCCACTTCTAATGTAATGATGGAGGGAAGATCATTGATGATGCAGCTGAAGATGGTTGGGATTCAGGAGCTCCTATAATGATGTCCTACAACTGATGATTGGCCTCCAACAATATCAACAGTCTTCCTTTGTGCTCGGTAAAAATTCAACTACAGTAAAGAATTCTCTCCTTGCTAGATCTCCTTTATGCCACACTCAGTCAAATGCAGGCTTGATGTAAAGGTTCACCATGCTCACCATATCTCTGGAGTTAGCTCTTCGGTCCATGTTCGGACTAAGACTGTATTAAGATCAGGAGCTGAGGCACCTGGATGGAACTCAGACTGAAAGTCAGTGAGGAGCTTATTGCTGAGTAAGTGGGACTTCTTTGCATATTGTAAATCTCTTTCATCGCTTTGCTGATGATCAAAACTAGGAAGGATTACAAAGATTTACCAGACTAATTCCTGGGATGGCAGGACTCATGCATGAAGAGTAGATTAGTTAGTACTATTCACTGGTGTGTAGAAGAATTTGGGAGGGAGGGGGACAGGGTTGGTGGAATCTCAGTAGCTTTTAAAATATTAACAGGACAGGACAGGGTAAACACAGGAAGGATGTTATTGATGGTTGGGAATCCTGTATAAGGATATGGGCTAGGCCATATAGGGTTGAGATGAGGCCATAATTCTTTACTCAAAGAGTGGCAAATCTATGGAATTATCTGGAACAGAATGTGGTTGAGGCCAAAACATTGAATGTTTTCAACAAGGAGTTAGATATAATTCTTATGGCCAAAGGATATGGGGAGGAAGAATTGGATGATCAGCTATGATCATACTGAATCGTATACCGGGCTTGAGGAGTTAAATAGCATACTCCAACTTCTATTTTCTGTGTTTCTGTAGCCACTGCAAGGGGGCTATAGATAATTGCTACAAGTGTCTTCCTCCCTTTGTTATTTCTTTCCTCCACCCATATAAATTCTACATCTTTTGATCCAGGATCATTTCTTGCTATCATAATTATTCCAACCCTATACTAATAAAGCTACACCATCACCCTTTCCTTCACATCTGTCCTTTTGAAAGGCTGTGTACCCCTGAATATTTAGTTCCTAGTTTTGATTTCCTTGTAACTGTGTCACCATTATTTCTATACGATTATAATTTCTACTTGCGCCTTTAATTCATTTGTTCTGTTCCAAGCATAATATGCATTTAAGCAAAGAGCTTTTTATTTTGTCTTTTTTAACACTTTTCAACCTTTGATGCTATTTGCTTCTGCTTTTCTATATTTGTACATTCTACCCCTGTCAGTACCCTGTCTGAGTATCGTTATCCACATAGTTGCCATAATGCTGCCATATCTTTTGCTTTGTAAGTCTGCACTTCCCCTGTCCCAAACCTGACTTTACCCCACCCCTCACCCCCCCAATTTATTTATAGCCCTCTCTACAGTCCTAGTTATTCAATTAATGAGGACACTGGTCTCAGCACAGTTCAAGTGTAGCCCATCCCTTGAACACCAGTACCACGCCAATGCTCATGAACTGAAATCAATCTTTGAGCCACACGTTTACTTTTTAAAATTTTTTTTTTACCGTGAAGGTCAGTCACTTGACTTTATTCCCCAATGCCATATAGCCTGGGTTTCAGGTAGCAATCCAGAGATTATTACCTTGAGGTACCTTTAGCTCCTAAATGATCAATTTTTTCAGCAGAACTCCTTTGTAGTTCTATCAATGTTGTTGGTACCAATGTGGGATGATGAGAACTGGATCCCTCCCCTTCCACTCCACACCAGGTTTCATTCATTTCTTTTAGACTTTGTAGCCATTTGGTAGAAGTGCATGGCTTGCTTTACAGAGGGCATTTAACAGTCAACCACATTGCAGTGGTCTGGAGTCATATACAAGCCAAACCAGGTAAGAATAACAGTGAATCAGATGGGCTTTACAACACCGGCTTCTACGTTTTTAATTCAAATTTTCCCATCTATCATGGAGGAATTCAAACTACTGCCCCCAGTACATGAGTCTTAATCTCTGATTACTGATGTAATGACATTGCTACTGCCTCCCACAAACTATAGGCTATATAAGACTGAGATGAGGCAGTAATTCTTCACTCAAAGAGTGGCAAACTAGTGGAATTATCTGGAACAGAATGTAGTTGAGGCCAAAATATTGAACGTTTTCAAGAAGGAATTGAATATAATTCTTATGACCAAAGGATATTGGGAAACTATAGAGGGTATGGCACAATTTACCATAGCTCAGTTGATAACAATCAAATGCATAGGGACCAGTTCATATCTCTTATACACTTGTAGTTGACACATCATCAAGTTTCTGTTCAAGCTGAATAAGTATAAAACCATTCAACATTTTAGAATAAAACTATTTAACTTTCCTGCAAATCAAGGAGCCAAAGTCAGGTACAATTAGCTAACCTTTGGTTGATTTCATATTTGTGTCTTTATTTCTCATCAATATGTTAAACAAAGCCTTGTCACACTTTTCCTTTATAAGAGTTCAAAATAGAATTGGCAATATCTTCATGACTCTCGCAAAGATTAGCAACATCTTTGTTGTAATTATATTTTGTCCATGTATCCTTGAAATTACAATGTTTAGTGAATCCTGTGAATTACAGCAAAAAAAAACATAGATGCATGTATGGAGGGAAGCAATGTGGAAAACCAAGGAGATGAGGAGGCAAAAAAACTGGCTCCACTCCCTACTCAAAGATCACTGCCGGTGGGAAAAGTACATATGTGTGAAGAATGGTTTTTGAAAACATAATTCAATTTGAAAATTCATGAAACTGGGGAGTAATGTTACAATTCTTATAGACGCCTCATACAATAACTTGGAATGCATGGAGAAATTGTATATAAGTACATTCATGGCAAAGATATCACATGATTTTGTACGATAACTACACCAGAATTGTGTTATTTTGTTCATTTTCTATTAGAGCTATGAATTTGAATCAGCTATCTTACAATTACTACAAATACAGCTCATCTCTCATTCTGTCTTAAACTCAGAGTGCATTGTAAACTCAATGTCAGCTTAAATAGATTCATATAACTCTGCGTACTAGAAGCCTAGGAAAGCTGTCACTGTGTTATGAAAGTAATTTAATATCTCAGGTGTAAAAGCTAAATAGAGCTCAGTGAGACTGAATTCAGCTCTATTCATCATTACTCAATCAGTATGTGATCACAGAGGGCTGCAAATTTTCAGTTTCTATTTTTCTGTCAATTTTCTACCACAAAGTTGCCCCTGTTACATTTAATATGTCCACATTTCATGCAATCACTATTAGCCACAGTATGGTTATTTAGTTGATGAAATGTAAGTGATATTGTGGGAACATTAAATCTAATAATAAATTTAAAAATAAACAAAAGCATCAAGTAACTTTCCATCACACATGTCAAATCTCTTACGAATATATTTTAAAATCAGCATGCATTCTTCACCTTGATGAGTATAAAATTCACAAAAGCTAATTTTTTAGCATTATAACAGTTATTTCAATTGCTTTTGAATGTTGTCATTACTTACTTAATACAGCTGTCCCAGATAGTGCATTTGAAATACCAGACTCAACTGTTAAAGTCATTAGTACATTCAAGAAGTTTTGTCAACAAACTTGAATAAGTTCTTTGATCTGTTTTTTAAAAATGCATTATTTTATAAATTGTACTGATAATTTTAAAATGGCATGTGGCTGACAATAGGTTACTTTGCTTTTTCGCAATGAACCATATCAATCCACAAACTCACAAAATTCTTACAGCAAGGCAGACTACAACGTTCATGCTAAAAAGGAGACAAAAAAATTTCGAAAAATCTCCTAGTGGTCACTTTTTCCAGTCACACCTGCTTAGTTACTTATCCTTCAGGCTTCTTCAGGCACTTGCTACAGCATGTATTCACAAGCAACTTGAGACATGAAACTCAAGGGAATAAAAGCAGGCAATGCAGCAAAGACAGAAATCTTACTCCATTTACTGCCCACAGGGCAATTTCCATGTTCAGCCATGTTCAACCATGTGATGATTTGCAGGAAGATGTATAAAATAGGTTTAAATCAATGTTGAAATTATAATTGTCCATCCGTTTTTTAAAAAAATCCTAAATCCATCTTCCTAACAGGATACTAAATTGTTTTTACTAAGGACCTTGAGAATTACATAATTAAAGTTTACTTACATCTAAATTGGAAGTAAATGGTGGATGCAGTTCTAAACATAATGCAGTCATTTTCCACAAAAACAGGATGCAAAGGTGAGACTGCAATATAGTTTTTCCAAAAAATTGGATAAAATACTTTAAGACTTATGTGTTTAACTTGGATCAAATGTTTTATATGTACACCAGAGAATTTTAGATTGGGCCACATAATCCTTTCTTCATAATTTTGGGGACAAATTCCTCATCATGCAAATTTAACACTTGCATCATCAACATTTATGAATGCATGGTTTCATTTTTCAATTCTTGAATGTCTGAGTCTTTAACTGTGGAAATAATTAACTGCTTTAACTGCCGGGAGTTAAATCGACAAAAGTAACACAGATTAAAAGATTAAATGTCACATTTTGAGCTCTTTGCTTACGGGTGATAATTATTTCATTATACAAGGAAGATTTAAGTAAGCATTTTTAAATACTTGAAAATTTCCAATAGTCCACAGAATTTTGATGGTTTATGTCTACTAAAATCAAATTTGAATAGACTGGTAATGAACACCTCTCCACCTCTGTAGTTTATTCAATTTGACAAACTCAACTCAATATTAAGTTAGAAATTCTCAATCATTTCAAATAGAACTGAAATAAAGAGATAAGCTATGTGAACTATTTTGTTAATCCATACCATGCAGTATCACTGCCATGAAACTAAGCATATGTATACATCCATATGTAAAAAAATGAAACTTTGATTGTAAAGAAAATCAAGAAGTCAAAAATATGAATCAACAGACAAAAAAAATTAAGGAAGATGCAGTGAACTAGAATGGATAAACAAAAATTAGAGTGGGAATGACAAATTTGAATACGTAAGTTTTATATTAACATAGCTTTAACAGTCAGCATAGAGATCATTCAAAATATAAATGAAACTTAAAGAGATTGGTCTGAGCATTGATAGGCCTTTCTCCAGGTGATTTCTAGAAGTACCTTATTCTCAAAATATTTCACATTTGCATGCTGCACTTAACAATGAACAGATGCAATGTAACAGAAATATGCAGGAGGGCAGAGTGAGTTATGAGTTTGAACGCTCACGTATAATAACAGTGTAAGGACCGTTAACAATACACATGACCATTCACATTTTACTGAGAAAGCAACAAATGCAGCAACAAAGATTAGGGTGAAATAGAGGTCAGTGACACCAATTAGATACAGATAGTGGTCACAGTCGAGACTTGTTACCAATGGGTGTGTTCACATTTGTACATTTTTTTACTACAAATTTTTTAGGAATGCATTCTCCCTCTGGTGACAGTTCATAATTTCCCATTGAATCTGAGTAATTTATACATCAATTAAATTGTATCTGATGGTGTTCAAAAGTACATATTTTGCTGTAGAGAATTTCATCACTATCACTATATTAATTTCAATAGATGAAAGAACAATTCCTGAAGATTGGAAGATAGCAAATATTACCTGCTATTTAAGAAAGCAAGTGGAGACAAAAAGGGAACTTCAGACCTGCTGGCTTAATATCAGTTGTCAAGAAATTGCTAAATTCTATTACAAATAATGATAACCAGACACTTAGAAGATTGTCACAGGTTTGGGAAGATTCAGCACAGAGTCATGGATGTGAAATCATGATCGACAGGCATGATAGAGATTTTTTTGAGGATGCAACCAGTGGATAGATAAGAGGAAACCAGTGGATATGCTATAGATGGATGTTGAAAAGATTTTGATCAGGTTGCACACTGGAGAACAAAATTAGAGCACATGAAATTGGGGATAATTACTGGCATGGATTGAGAATTGGTTAATGAAGAAAGAACAGGCTGGGAATAATGTTATTCTCACATGGCAGGGTGTGACAAGCGTGGTACCACAAGGATCAATGCTTGGCCTCAGGCATTCATAAACTATATCAAAGATTTGTATATAGGTATCAAATTAAATATTTCCAAATTTGTTGATGACATAAAACTAGGTGGAAATTTGAATTGTTAAATGGCAAGCTAGGCTTGACAGGTCAATAGCCTATTCCTGCTCTGATTTCCGATACTGTTATGAAACAATACGTAGTGATGGTCAATAAATGCCAGAGATGCCACAAACCATGAACACAAATATCAAAGAAGAACAACTCCAAAAGGTTATTTTGTTTTGCTCATTTGTGGGGCTAAATTTTCAGATCTTGCATTTGTAACCTTTTAAGCATAGAGTTGGAAGTGTGCTATTGACTGCTCCCTAACATATCACTGCTATGGAAGGATTTTCCCATGGCTCACGAGCAGGGTGTAAAATGGATTGGTTGTCAAATACACGAAGATTGGCAGCCAATTAATATGATTAAGGCACCAATTAGGGATTTTGTTGCTTTACCAGCAGTTTGGAGCAGTGGAGCCTGGATATGAAGCCTGCCAGCTTAGTGAAAGTAGTATCCATGCAGCAAGCCTATGGTCGCTGGAGCTGGAGGGACTGTTTCTCATTGCTGGGCCACAGGTAGGAAAGGCTTCACCTATAGTCCAAATAATTATTTCAGAATTCCCTGTATTGAGGAGTTAAGCAGAATTGGCTATAACAATATTTCATTTCCATCCACATCTCCATTGTAGATTCTTGTCAAGGTGCCCTTGTGATCCCTGGCCTGCATCAGCAATGCTCATCTCTCCCAATGGTGCTACAGACGGACCAACAACTTCTCAAGTCCATCTGCCATCTTTAACAGATCTAGTTTGTGTGTACAACGCAGCACTGCATTCAACATGAGACCTTTGTCTCAAGATGTCCTGCCTATAGAGTGTGTGGTTCATAATAGAAGTCACATTGAGGTCCCCTAGGGAAAAAAAAACATTTGTACATGATTGCATTTCAACTTAAACAGCTCCCTTTTTACACAAGAAAAAAAGTGCATGTGTTATCATGTACATTTTTAGTTATCTCATATGCCAAACATACACACAACTGTTCTCATTAGCAATTTTTTATTCCCAAGTCTCTGCAAATGCACTACACACATTTTCCTCAAATCATACTGAGCTCTTAATGGTATGTGAAAGTGAATGTGATGTGCTATTGTTATTGGTTAATCATCAGGATAGCATTGTTATCCCAGGGAGTGCTGTTCCTATGTCATATGTTGTTCCTGTGCTACCCTTTGTTGTTCTATTTCTGTCACTGGGTTGCAGCAGACCACTGGCTCTGATTGTTGATCTGTGCAGATTCATCTTTTGTTGATTACCCAGATCAACTTCTGCAGTTGTGCAGAACATGTCTGGGGTTGTGATAGTATTCACCTCAACCGTGCATGATCGAGGTGATAACTGCTCCAACACAGGTCCCAAATTGTCACGAGTGCTGTCTTTTGTTGAGAGCATTGAAGGTTTTTACCCCGACTGGCTCTCCAATGCTTAATTCTGGCAGTTTTGTGGATATGAAATTTGGTTTTCTGCCATATTACCTTGATTTTGTCAGTCAGACTTATTGCAACATCTGGTTTCAATAGATTTTTGCTATTGGAAGAATGGTTTGGGTGTGACATTACACTTTGTACTGGACTACTTTCCATGATATCAGTAGGTGTGTTTCTCCACTCAAGAATGCCTTGAATGTGTTGGTATGAGATTTGCTCAATGTTTTTATGAATTTTTGTTCATTTTCACCGTCACTTCAATCTTTTCACCTGATAGTGGATCATTTGGAGATGATGACTAGAGCTGAATTTTCCAGTAGTGTAATTGAGGAGGGATAATAAGGCAAGGGATTACAGCATAAATGGTATGACCCTGTAGTACTGTAGATCAGAGGGGCTTTGGGATGCATTTGCACTGTTCCCTGAAGGTATCAGGGCAAGTAGATGAAATAGTTAAGAAGGAATATGGAATACTTATCTTTATTAGCCAAGGCATGGCACACAAATGCAAGGATGTTATGCTGGAACTGTACAAATTGCTGCATTGGCACCAATGGCACATCGCATGCAGTTCTGGTTATCATATTATAGAAAGGATGTGATTGCACTAAAGAGAGTTACCTAAATGCTGCCTGAATTGCTGGTCTGAGCTTCAGGAAAGATTGGATAGGCATGTGGTGAGAGAAGGTTTATATTCTTCAAGAGCTATAGCATGCTTAACATCTACGGTATTGAAGAGTTTTGCATTCACAAGTTGTGGCAAAATTCCTTCAATAGTCAGGGGAAGAGAAGTAAAATCTCTTCAGGACTCTATTTAGATCCTTTGGGCTGATGAATCCTCCAAGCTTTCTCAATTATTTCTCTGCTAAGATGCTAATATTCTAAGATGCTAAGATGCTAGTTATTTGATTACTACCTTCTTTCCTAGTTCTTCTATCTTTCATGATGGCTTTTAAGTGCAGCTGGAGCTCTCCACAGAACATGGTGAATTGGTCTTGCATTTTCTGCTTCAAGATGATATGCTCCTGAAAAATATCCTAACCTTGTGAACATATCATTGTACTCATTTAGGAGCTGTTCCATGATCAATGTTTTAGTGTGATGTAATGCATTGTAAATCTATTCTGGTTTGTTGAGAGTTACCAATCTAGGTTTTAGCATTGCACCAGCTGAGAGGAGTGGTATTTGCTTGCCATCTCTGATCTGGAACTACTTCAAACATTATCCAAAGCATTAACAGTAACCGGAGAGTTATACAACCAAACAGGAGGTCATCAGTAAACAAATAATGATTACAAGATGGAAAACAACCAAAATATGCCTTGTTTAAAACCACATTCGACTTTCCTTTCTTGACCTCCTTAAAAAAATCCAGACATCCTCAATTCTTCAAGCTCAGTCCTAAAAATGACTGAATATGAAATTATCATGGCAGTCTCATCTTACAGAATGTACTACAGCAACTTGCCAAGGGCTCCATTCACAGAATCTTCCAAACCTATTAACCTTACCAGCTGGAAAATCAACAGTAGCAGGAATATGGGAATACCATCATCTGAAAAGTTCCTTCTAAGACGCACACACCATCCTTAGTTAGAACTATATTTCATTATTCCACTATAACTGGGTCAAAATCCTGGAACTACCTTCTTAACAGCTGTATTAGTGTACATAGAACACAATTTTCTGTAGTTTAAAAATGTAGCTCATAACAAACTAATATTTACATAGCATCTTTAATGTAATGAAAAGCACCAAGTTGAAATGGAGTCATAGAGTTTTTACATCATGGAAAAAATATCTTTCAGCCCATGTGTCCAGACCAGTGGTCAAGGGTTTATCTATTCTAGTCCCAATTCCAGCACTTGTTACCAAACATTATGTACTCTCTTCCCTTAATATTGCTCCAAAAATGCATCACCTTACACTTTTCAGGATTAAATTCCATTTGCTTCACAGAAGCATTATAAAAAATGACATGGAGCCACAAAAGCATATATTAGTCAGATGAACAATGACTTAGTTAATGAGGTAGGGTTTTCAGAAAATCTTAAAGGTGAAAAGGGGTAGAGAGGCAGAGCAGTGGAAGGAGGGAATTTCAGAGCTGGCATGCCTAGGTAACTGAAGGCGTACCAGAAATAGTGCAGCAACTAAAATAAGGAATGAATATGTTCCTAGATTTAGAGGCGTGCAGCTATCTCAGAGTTATAGACACAGACGAGAACACAGCCATAGAGGGGATTAAGGACATGAACTTATTTGAAAAGAAGAATGAGAATTTTAAAATCAAGCTGCTGCTTGAAAGGGAGCCAATGTATATCAGCATGTGTGGGCCAATAGGGACAAAGGACTTATCGCAAATTAAACACAATCAGCAGAAGTTTTGATCCCCTCAAGGTTAATTAAATTATGCTTACATCTCACAAACTAAATTTTAACAAAAGTCACCGTTTCTGATGTCCTCCAGTATTTGTAGCCAAGATTCCATCTCCAAATGTCTGCCTAAGTCTTTTGTGATACAGATGCTTATTGCAGGTGTGGTGCCCAGGATCACAATACAATCCTCCCAGATTGCAGTCACAGCACACTAACTGCGCTGCAAATCCTTAATGAACATGAATTGCTTATTTAAATTAATTAAACTATGTGTAATTAACCATTGATATGTTTAGATTTTCAAACAATTACTTGATCTATTTTAAATGATACATAAATTAAATGTTGTTCTAAAACTTGCCCTTACCATCCTTCCTTGTGCTGAGTGGTCCCTTTGCAATTCTTCTCTGCTAAGTCTCTCAAGGACTCAGATGATTAATACTTTCATCCATGCTCAAAACCCTTGTTCAGAGTTCCTGCTGTTTTGAAATCAGCTGTTCAATGCTGCCAGGATGTTAGGTCAGGCCCAGTGGGGGAAAAGGCTGTGGAAGCTGGAGGGAGTGAAAGGTGTCAGGTTGGGTCTGGCAGATTGGATCGGCTCTGGCAGCAGACAGGATCATCAGTGCAGCGGGTAGTCAGGTCCAGTGAGGGTGGGACTTATCAGGTTGGGTTGGGTTAAGTCTAGCAGGAGAGGGAAAGGTTGCGGTTGGGCAGCAAAAGGCATAAGTGTTGGGTCTGTTAAAATATTTACTCAAGACTATGACTTACTTTGATTATGTACTTAACAGTCTAACATTTCCTGAGTAAATATTTTACTTAATTTCACTGGAACCCCCCAAAATCTCCATTGAAGTAGAGACCTTCAGACGGTTGCAAGCATAGAGGAAAAGACCAATGGAAAATCCAATGTCTTGGGCAATTCCTATGGAGTGTGTTACAATGAGGATTCCACTGAGTCCCCATGCAGAACTTGCATAATGGTGGCATAATGACTACTTAGTCAGCAGAAAATCTGGGCCTTATCTATTAGTACTGCACACGTAATAACAGACCTAATTAGTTGCATGTTATTAAAGCTATCAAGTTATTTCAAGTACCAGCTTTTCTCTAGTTAACTATTTTTGAATGAATTGTCAACTTGATTAAAAATAAAGAACAAAAGAAATCTCTGTTGTGATTATACATATCTTTCAGTCTTTCTTACACTGAAAGACTGGAGCGACTGGGCTTGTATACCCTTGAGTTTAGAAGATTGAAAGGGGATATGATTGAGACATATAAGATTATTAAAGGATTGGACACTCTGGAGGCAGGAAATATGTTTCCGCTGATGGGTGAGTGCCGAACGAGAGGACACAGCTTAAAAATACGAGGTAGACCATTTAGGACAGAGATGAGGAGAAACTTCTTCACCCAGAGAGTGGTGGCTGTGTGGAATGCTCTGCCCCAGAGGGCAATGGAGGCCCAGTCTCTGGATTCATTTAAGAAAGAGTTGGTTAGAGCTCTCAAGGATTGTGGAATCAAGGGTTATGGAGATAAGGCAGGAACAGGATACTGATTAAGGATGATCAGCCATGATCATATTGAATGGTGGTGCAGGCTCGAAGGGCAGAATGGCCTACTCCTGCACCTATTGTCTATTGTCTATTATCTCTTGGTGCATGCCAACTGTTAATCATTACAAATTGTTTTAATTGTTGCAAAGTGATTTAACCTGAGGAAATGCTTGAGTTTTTCATTAATGAAGGCATGATAAAGAGAAAGGCCCCTGCAAGGGGCGGCACGGTGGCACAGTGGTTAGCACTGCTGCCTCACAGCGCCAGAGACCCGGGTTCAATTCCCGCCTCAGGCGACTGACTGTGTGGAGTTTGCACATTCTCCCCGTGTCTGCGTGGGTTTCCTCCGGGTGCTCCGGTTTCCTCCCACAGTCCAAAGATGTGCAGGTCAGGTGAATTGGCCATGCTAAATTGCCCGTAGTGTTAGGTAAGGGGTAAATGTAGGGGTATGGGTGGTTTGCGCTTCGGCGGGGCTGTGTGGACTTGTTGGGCCGAAGGGCCTGTTTCCACACTGTAAAGTAATCTAATATTTGCCTTTGCACTGCAGAATTTGGTTTAAACTTTTTGGCAAGGCACACAAATAATCACACCATCTGCCTGAGCACTACAATCAAAAACAGCTCTCCTTTAAACCTCCAGATTTTCCATTTTATAAAGTGATTCAAAGTCTCCATTCAATAAATACCGAGGAACAAAGAGGAACTGTAATGTAAATAACATTAACTAGTTAAATGTAAATTTCAGGTAAGTCTTCATTCCTATTATGTCGGCATTAAGGATCTGATTGCTCCAACACAACGTTACTTCAGGACTTCACTTCCATTGCAACAAATTTGTTTGGACATCTGGTTGCAATGGCATTATGAGCCCTGACTACATTCCAGCAATATGTCATGCATCGTTGGCATAGCAGGCTGGAAATCAAGCCCTGCTATTCCCGGAGTTATCACAAAAGTTAAAGATTTTATAGACGTATTCAAAGCTCATCACTTTTTCTATCTTTTAGACACAGGTTGACAAAAAAGCATGGACCAGCTTTCTGTACTGAACAAGAATGACTACTTACTACATAAATAGACTAGCTCCGAATGAACAACTCCAAACTGTTAGCATATAATTCAACTAGTTAGAACTTTAATTCCAGTACATACACAAAGGGAAAACTGGGCAAAGCAATTCAGTCTTCCCTATTTGCTGGATCTGGTGACATGGTTCTTGTGCTGATAGAACTTTGTTTCTTGCCTTTCCTTCTCTGGACGCTGTCACGAGTTTTTAGAAAACTTGGGAGCTGGCTTTCACTCATAAAAGTTCCCTGCCTTACTAATTAAAAGTCACAGCTTATTGCATAAGCAATACATAGCTGTGTAAGTCTTTCAGTAGGCCAGCTGTATCAGATTTTAATTAGGCCACATTTTGAATATTGGTGTGCAGTTCTATTCACCACACTATAGGAAGGATGTGGAGGCTTTGGAGAGCGTGCAGAAAGAGGTTTATCAGGATGTTGCCTGGATTGGAGTGTAGCAACTATAAGGAAAAGTTGGACAAACTTCTTTGCTACAGCATCGAAGGTGAGGATGGAACCTGATAGAAGTATATAAAATTATGATGAGCATGGATTGGGTGGATAGATGTTGTATCTTTCCCAGGGTGGACACAGTTAAGGGAGATGTGTGAGGAATTTTTTTTTACAAAGAGGATAGTAGATGCCTGGAATGTGCTGCAAGGCTAAGTGGTAAAAGTGGATATGATAGCAACATTTAAAAGGCCTTTAGACAACCAGATGAACAGGCAAGGAATAGAGGGATAAGGACAATGAGCAGGCAGATGAGATTAGTTGAGAAAACCATCACGGTTGGCACAGACATGGTGGGTGAAAGGGCCTATTCCTGTTCTATATTCTATAAGGAGACCAAAACTACACACACTACTCCAAGCGTGGTCGAACGAAACTCATGTATAATTGAAGCAAGACTTCATTATCACTGTACTCAAATACTCTTGCAATAAAGGTTAACATTCGATTAGTCCTCCTAATTGTTGCTGTACCTGCATATTAGCCTTCAGTGACTTATTGACAGGGGCATCTACAACTTTTGTACAGCTATATTTCTCAACCTCAAAGCATTTAAGAAACACCAAGCACATCTGCTTCTCCTTTCAAAGTGTAAAATCTCACATTTTTCTCACTATATTCCATCTACCATGCTGGTTCTCTAAGCCTGTCCATTTCCTCCTGAAGCCACTTTACATCTTCATCACAACATTCA
This sequence comes from Chiloscyllium plagiosum, assembly GCF_004010195.1. Taxonomy (NCBI): domain Eukaryota; kingdom Metazoa; phylum Chordata; class Chondrichthyes; order Orectolobiformes; family Hemiscylliidae; genus Chiloscyllium; species Chiloscyllium plagiosum. Next base: position 31,774,972 of record NC_057726.1, read on the forward strand.
CTGACACTGAGTGTTGTATCATCAGCAAATCTGGAAATATTACAGCTGGTCTTCATCTCCACATCATCAATATATATTGTGAACAATTGAGGGCTAAGTATTGATCATTGTAGTACTCTATTAGTCATAGCGTGCCAATGAGAGAATGACCTGTTTATTTTTACTCCATTTTCTGTCTTCAAGGCAACAATTAATCCTTGCCAGCATAATAGTTTCTAGTCCATGTGTTTTAAACATTTCTAACAGGCCTCCTGTGGGGGAATTTATCAAAAGTCTTCTGAATATCTAAGTGTACCGTGTTCATTGGTTCTCCTTTATCAGTTTTGTTAGTAACATCTTCAAAGAATTCCAAGTTTATCAAACAAAATTTCCCATTCACAAATCCAAGCTGACTATGCCCAATCAGATCATTATCAAGCAAGTGTCTATTTATCCTATCCTTTAAAATTGATTCTAATATTTTCCATCCTACGAATATAAAGCGAACAGGTCTATAGTTCCGTTTCCTCGCTCGCTCCCTTCTTAAGTAGTGGGGTAATATTTGCTACCTTCCAATCCACAGTCTTCATAACAGATTCCATAACATTTTGGAAGATAATGACCAATGCACAATACTTATATCCACCTTCTTCAACAGGTCCTGCGGATGTATTAACTTGCAACTCCATTAATTTCTCCAGTACAAGCTTCTTACACATTTCCTTCAAACTTCTTATTCTTCCAAGCCAATTTGATTTCTACACAGGGAGATTTCTGGTATCTTTCTCAGTGAAAACAGACACAAAGTAGTCATTTAGCTTCTCTGCGTTTTTTCTATTCCCCATGTAAAATTCTCCTGACTGCGCCTTTAATGGACCCAAATTTGGTTGAGCCGAATATTTCCTTTCTATGTATGTTTGGAACCTTTACAGTCCATTTTTTTTTGCCGGGTTGCCTTCATATGTTGTTTTCCTTATCCTTATCAGTTTTGTCATCCTCCTTTGCATTCCATAAGCCTTCCTGTGCAACCTTCAGAATTATTGCTATTTCTGGCAATTTTATGTGCCTTTTCTTTTAATCTTATGTGGCCTTGAACTTCCTTTGTTCATCCTGCCAACTGACCATTTTTGAGTTCTTCACCTGGAATGAATGTATAATTGTTGTATATCATGCAATAGTTCTTTAAAGACTATCCATTGTTATTGTGTAATTATGCCTTTTGATGTATTTTCTCAATCCATCTTAGCCAATTTGTGCCAGCCACATTCATAATTTCCCTTATTCAAATTTAATACCCTTGCTTCAGAATAAACTACCTCACTTTCAAAAATAACATAAAATTCTATCATGTTGTGGATACAGGTTTGCTCGCTGAGCTAGAAGGTTCATTTTCAGACAATTCATCACCATACTAGGTAATATTATCAGTGAGCCTTCGGATGAAGCATTGGTGGCATAAATACATTTATGTATTTAGGTTTCCTTGGTTTGGTGACACCATTTCCTGTGATGTAATTTCCTATTTTTTTCTCAGGGGGTGGTAAATGGGATCCAAATCAATGTGTGTGTTGATAGAGTTCCAGTTGGAATGCCATGTTTCTAGGAATTCTCGTGCATGTCTCTGGTTGGCTTGTCCTATGGTGATGAAACATCTGAAAATTAACCTTCCAACTCAACGAGCAAACCTACATCCAGGACCTCAACCTGAGCTAAATCTTCTCCAAACTCTCTATCATGTTGTGATAACACATCACTAAAGGTTCTTTTACATTAGGTTACTAACCAACATTACATAATTATAGATCTAAAATAACACATTCCCCAAATTTATTATTCAATGTACTGTTTTAGAAAACCATCTCTAACAGACTGCGGAAACTTATCCTCAACAGCTCAATTGGTTTGCCTAATCTACAAGCAAATATGTTCCCATGCTATGTACAGCACTCATTTGCTAATTCATACATGGCCCACACTTCCACTACTATTTGGTGGCCTTTAATAACTCCAAACAATGTCTCTTGCTAATTTAAAACCACCTCAACAGCTCTAGCAAATCTCCCTGCAAGGATCAGTCCCAGGCCCAATAAAAATGGAACCTATTCAGCTTGTACAGCTCCCACTGCCTCAAAACAGATTCTAATTCCTCACAAATAAGTGAGGAGGAACTTGTTCTCCCAACGGAGAATCTGTTGTGGATCTGTGGAATTCTCTGCCCAGTGAAGCAGTTGAGGCTACTTCATTGAATGTTATTAAGGCAAAGATAGATAGATGTTTAAACAATAAAGGAATTAAGGGTATTATGAGTGGACAGGTAAGTGGAGCTGTGTCCATGAAAAGATCAATCATGAAGAGTGGAGCAGACTCAAGGTGTCAGATAGCCTATTCCTGCTCATATTTCTTAAATCTGATCTCCTCCCTCCTAAAATACCTTTCTAGCCACATATTCAAATGGCGGCATGGTGGCTCAGTGGTTAGCACTGCTGACTCACAGCGCCAGGGACCCAGGCTCGATTCCAGTCTCGGTGACTGCCTGTGTGGAGTTTGTACATTTTCCCTGTGTCTGCATGGGTTTCCTCTGACAGTCCAAAGGTGTGCAGATTAGGTGAAATGGTCATGCTAAATTGCTCATAGTGTTCAGGGATGTATAGGTTAGATGCATTAGTCAGGAGAAATGTAAAAGTGATAGGATAGGGGAATGGATACTCTTTGGAGGGTTACTCTTTGGAGGGTTACTCTTTGGTGGGATACTCTTTGGAGGGTTGGTGTGGACTTGTTGGGCCAAATGGCCTATTCCCACACTGTAGGGATTTTATGATCAGTCCTCCTATTCTTATGTGCACTAGCATGTGGCACTGGAATTAATGCCATGAGGGAATTGTTTCTAAGTTTGCAAATGACACAAAGATAGGGGGAGGGACATGTAGTCTTGAGGAGGCAAGGCACCTGCAGAAGGACTTGAACAAGTTAGGAGAGTGGGCTAAGTGGTGGCAGGTGGAATACAATCATGGAAAAGCATGAGATTATGCAATTAGGTAGGAAGAATAGAGGTATAGACTATTTTCTAAATGGGGAAAGGCTTTGGAAATATGAAGCACAAAGTGACTTAGGAGCCTAGTTCAGGATTCTCTTCAGGTTAACTTGTAGGTTAAGTTGACAGTTTAGAAGGCAAAGGTAATATTAGCATTCATTTCGAGATGGCTAGATTATAAGAGAAGGGACGTACTACTGAAGCTGTATAAGGCTCTGGTCAGACCATATTTGGAATAATGTGAGTAATGTTTGACTCCATATCTAAAGAAGGATGTGTTGATGTTGGAAGAGTCCAGAAGAGGTTTACAAGCAGGATCCCAGGGCTTGTCATATGAGGAGAGGTTGACGACTCTGGGTCAGTACTCAATGGAGTTTAGAAGAATGGGGGGGTTGGGGGGGGAGGGGGGGGGGCGCATCAGTTTGAAGCTTACAGGATACTGAGAGGCCTGGATAGAATGGATGTGAAAAAGATGTTTCCAACAGTAGGATAGACTAGGACCCAAGGGTACAACTTCAGAGTGAACCGCCAACCTTTTAGAATTGAGATGAGGAGGAATTTCATTAGCAACAGGGTGAGTTAATCTCACAGCCACAGAAGGCAGTGGAGGCCAAATTATTGAGTGAACATAAACAGAGATAGACAGGTTCATGCTTATTCAAGGTCAGATCACAGGTTGCAAAGAGAAAGCAGGAGAATGGGGTTGAGAAACATATCAGCCATGACTGAAGGGCAGAGCAGACTCAATGGGCCCAATTGCCTAGTTCTGCTCCTAACTCTCATGGTTTACAGTTTTGTGGTCTTATGGATTAACCTTGTGATTACTGCACTTTTAATTTAAGCACCTGTTGTGCTTTGTAATTTCCTTCCTAACTCCCAGAAATCTGTCTTCAGGACTACTGTCTTTTCCTGCCGATATCACTGGTACCAATGTGAAACATGATTTCTGGTAGATCCCCTTCATTTAGGAGGATGTCCTGCAGCCATTCTGCATCTGTGACCCTAACTACAGAGAGACAGCACATCATCTTGGAGACACATTTACTACCACAGAAATACCTGACTGTTCCCTTGACCATGGAGTCCCGTATAACTCTTGCCTTGCCATTCTTCTGTGTTCCCCATACAGTTGAGTCATCACTGGGGCGATGGGCTTGGCTCTGGCTACACTCCCCTTATGAATCATCAATCTTACTAGTTCCCAAAACGTAATCAATTAGCAAGCACAACATCTGCCCTGTCTAGCTGGTTTCTTAGACAGCCTGTCATGACTCATATCCACATTGAATGTATGCTTCTAATATGTGGTGTGACCATCCCTCTCTGCATGCTATCCATATAGTCTTCTGCCTCATGGTTTCACAATAGTGACTCTAACTGCTGCTCAAGTTCTGAAACCCAGAGCTCAACATGTGACACTTCCTGCAAATGTATGGTATGTGCATAACTGTATAAATACTGCAGGACGTATGTCCCACTTGGTCCTTCTGATCTGCCATCTGTTATGGACCAGGCAAGACCCCCTCAAAACATTTCCAGAAGGCAGCTCAGATCCTAACATTTCTAGTTGTTTCAAGCAAGGGTAAAGTGGATAGTCCAGGAGTGACGCAACTGGTGAAACCATTCAGTTTTAAACAAAACAGAATTTGTTTACACATGAACAAAAGAAAACCAAATTCAGAATAACATAACTATTTGAAAACTCAAAACGCAACTTAACAAAGAGCTATCCCAATTTCCTGCAACATCCCAAAACACTCCCCCTTTCGCAAAAAGGGAAATTCAAACACAGGTTCTTAGAGGAGAGAGATTGCAGAGACAGAGAGGATCAGCATGGAGCTGTTTATTTGAATTCTCAGCTAAAACCTGACCAGCACCTTCAAACAGACTGCTTGCTAAAACAAAACCAAACTAGAAAAAACCCTTAATTGGGAGAACTGGCCACTCCCCTTTCATTGTACTAGCATTTAAAAAAAACTTAAAAGCCTTTTCAAGTAGATATTTCCGTACATGTTGGAGTGTCTGCCTTTACGACCCCTCTTGAAAAAAAACAAGGACAACATAACCTTGTTAAAGGGGTAGCATCATCACACATCCCATAATGCTAACCCATAATTGAAAACCTATTTTCTATCCTTAGCATAAGTACGGGTTCACTGTGAACACAAACTATTCCTCAAAAAATTGAGAGCCAAAAAAATCTAAAGACTTGAACAAAAACTAATGCCTAACTTTCACTTGAAAAGTTGGAAATATTGATTAAGCATATTCACCAAACAGCACTTATAAGTCAGGTTGCCATTAGTATCAGGATAGGTAGGTTTTTCAATCTGCATCTTATTTCCTCTCTCACTCCGCAGACTTTATTTATTGCAGTAAACCTTAAGTTAATTACTTTTATCTCCCTCTGCCTTGAATTCCCTTTTCGACCCAAATTTCCATTTACTCATCCTAAGTCTAACTCCAGTGAAGACTCTCTCACTTTGACTGTAGGTCGTGCAGAACAGATTCACCAGAATAATATCAGCAGTTTGGGTTATATGGTTACTAATATTACTATTATATGCATAGTTGTCTTACTGGCTCGTAGACTGGCTTGTTGCTAAACTAGATGACTGAACATATGCAGAGCAAGATGAAGACCTCATGAACTACAGCGCCACATATTGCAAAGTTATCTGGCTGTCTTAAAGATATAGTGCCTTTCTGAGATTTGTGCAACAATACAACAATGACTTGAAGAAGAAAATTACAGGGATTATCTAATAGATTAATAAAATGAACATCATAGAATCTACTATGATATATTGCTTGTCAAAGGTAAGTTGATGAAGGCAATAGAGAAGATCCCTGTTTTTAAAGAATGTCCTCATGGCTCTCTGTCATGAATTTGCATCACTAATCCCAGAAGACATGCATTTGCTTGTTCATGACATACTTCTTCTATTGCTTATCTTCAGCTGTGTGTCCTCAGCTGCTCCCTGTTTAACCCTTTCCTTCACAATGCAGTCAGAACATGTACAAATTCCTCTTAAAGAAAATAATAATTACTGGTTGCAAAAGTTGAATTGAGTTGAATCATTTGGAACTGTAGATTTCAAAACAATAAGTAATCTTTGAAAAACTGTTAAAAGATTGCTTGTGGTATTCTAGGATTGCTAGCCCATATTGTTGAAAAGTCAAAATAGGGTCTTTGACAGTGATGTCCATGCAGTGACTGACATTCCTGAACGCACATTTGCAGGGCAAGGGAGCTATGTTCAAAGCATAAGTGACATTCATTACAAAGGCTTGATATATGAATATTGAAATTAAACCTGCATAGGTATCAATGGTATTGACCAAGAAGATAATGGTCAGTTTAAAGATATGGGCATAAATACTACCAGTAAAGATTTTGATCTTAGCAACACAGACACGACAACTTTTATCTGCCACGTACAAAATGTTGCCAATGGATCACTTGTTACTTATAGCTTGATATTTAGTTTAATATGTACAATAGTATACAATGCAACAACATGGATGAATATCACATATAAGCCATATATGATTTTGCAATGAAGTTGCAAAAGCAAATAATCAGGGGCAGCATTCCAACAAGAACCCAAAACTCTAAAATACATCCTATGGTAATTCAGACCTGTTCTTTGTTATTGTGGTATATGTATGAGCCAATAACTTGTTGATACCCCTCCTCTTGCTGAATAATTTTAAGTGTATTCAAAATATTCCTTACTTCATTACTCGGCAAGCAACAAAGCCAAAACAGGCAGTCTGGAGCTATTTTGTGAAAGTTCAAATCATCCCTTCTAATTAGTGAATCACTAATGCATTTTTCATTCACTACCATTTCAGTCATCATTCATATTTATTTTATAATCCTCAAGTGCCCTTTTTCAGGACATTAGGGTTTCAAATTTGTTTGAGATCTTGTTTGTCTGGGGTCTCCTGCTGTAACTGTCGCACTGGCTTTCCTGTTCATCAAGAATAATCTTTCCTCAACCACTGTCTAGTCCCATCCTGTGATGACCCTTTCAAACTCCTGCTCCAAATTGCTCTACTGGTCTATATTTTACAATGTCTTCAACACTTTTCATATTCTGAGATTTTGAGTTTGACCAATTGAAGTCAAAGAAACTTGCCATAGATTTGGACTCAGATTTCCTCAGAGATTGCACATGGTGGGTTGGGAGCCAGGTCTAGAAGTCCCATACCCATTTCTGATACATATTCTTTCATGAGTAGGGCTCAGTGCTGAGCTCAAACAGACTCAATATTCACTGGAGTGAGGGTCTTATCTTGCAGTCGAACAAGTTTGGGTTTTTAGAGTAAATGTACATGTTCTTGATGGGCTTAAACAATCCACAGTGTGGTATGAAGTGGAATTGTTTAAATTCCAAATGTTTTACAACTTAAGAGGAATATAGCATGCCTATACCAAAGTAGAAAAATAATCTATTCTAGAAATTTAGAACAGCTGTTTGTTGACATTATCTCAAGGGCTATCATTTGGTAATACCATAGGCAACACCAGAGTTAATAGTGTGACAGTAGGAACAGAAGCTATTGTACAAAAATCACCTTCTCTGCTTAGATCAGAGTTTACTCTTTTCCCAATGTGAAGATGTGAGGTGTAGTGAGACAGACTGTTAAGGGGATATGTGAAGTAGGTTTGAGTGATCTATGACAGCATGGGGAAGGGTGATGGAAGGGACATGTGACAGTAGTGGGGATTAGGCGATCAGGATGAGTAATCTGCATGCAATATCTGGGAAGGAATGGCTATAAGTGAGAGCATTATGGGGGTGGTGGGAGATGTAACAGCATGTTGGTGGCTGTTTAATCCATAGATTTTATGAGTAAAGAGCATCAACGTTTCACTGAGCTTTTCAAGACCTGGTTTAGGCCTCAAAGATTATCCACTTAGGATATGCTCACTATTTAAGGTTACTGCTATGATTTAAAGCTGCCATAAAGCTGTTAGTACTTGTCCAGAGCTCAATGGTGACCACTGCTATTCTGGAGCTAATGGCACCAAACTTATGAACATATGAATACTGAAATTAAACCTGCATAGATATCAATGGCAGTGACCAAGAAGATAGTGGTCAGTTTACTGATACGGGCATTAATACTGCCAGTGAAGATTTTGATCTTAGCAACATAGACACGACAACTTTTATCTGCTACATACAAAAACGTTGCCTATGAATCACTTGTTACTGAGAGCTTGGTATTTAGTTTAATATGTACAATAGTATGCAATACTCAAAATGGATGAATATCACATATAAGCCATATATGATTGCTTACAATCATGATTGCAATGATTTACGATCAGGGAAGACCTGGATGAGATTGGTGAGAATGGAACCACATGAGAGCAGTTCTACCCCAAATATACAACAATGGGGAGACGTGGGAGGAATATAGTATACATTCGTCAATCGTATAAAAGAACACAGATTGGTTAAAAAAGATAACAAGAGAAAGCTTGCCTTGCCACTGCATTGTGAGGGATTGTATTAAATGGAGGTGACAATGATCTTGATCACCAGCTGGAGAACCAGTGAGAGTCCAATGTCACCTTTTTTAAGGAAGGATCACCATATTAAGTTTGACTCAGGCCTTTCCAAGACCAAGAATCCTCAGGGCAGATGTCCTACCAACCAAGAGTTGCTGGTTGATCAGAAGCTGGCAGCTCTATTGAATGGCAAAACAACCCAGAGACAGAGGCTGCTGCCAGTGTGACACATATCCAAGAGCTTTACCACTGGATCCCAAGGCATGAGAGAGTGATACCAGGGAGGGGTCATGGGATGAGGGTCACAAAGAAAGTAGGACAGGATCCCTATCCAGTGATTTGTTCAGGCATTGAATTTCTTTGAAACAGGAATCTCTAGCTTGACATAACATTGGTTGCAATCACCACATGACAAGTCTCATGCCTGCTCCTAGGTTAATACAGAGTAAACCAAGGTAGAGATAGAGTTCACAGAGAGAGCAAAAGCAAGAACAAAAACTGAAAGAACTGCTGATGCTGTAAATCAGAAACAATAAAAATCACCTCATAGTTCAGAGGAAGGGGCACTTGACCCAAAACATGAACTCAGATTTCTCTGCCAGACCTGCTGAGCTGTTCCAGCAATTTGTTTTGTGTGAGAGAAAAACAGTCAGGCAGAGAAAAGAGACAAGTAAAGGTCAGCCTGGAAGAATCAATAGCTGCTACTGGGGACCATCAGCAACTGGCAATGGGTGCAGTCCATGTGATGACAAGGTCTGATGTGTAGAGGTCAGGAAAAGATATGGAAGAAGGTGCTCAGGCCCTAAAATTATTGACCCTGATATTTAGTCCTGAAGGCTGCACAGCCTCCAAGTGGAAAATGAGATGCTGTTCTTCCAGCTTGTGCTGACCTTTGATGGAGTATTGCAGCAAACCATAAACAGAGATGTTGGCCAGAGAACACGGTGGTGTGCTGAAATGGCAACAGCCAGAAGCTCAGGATCATTTTTGCAGACAGAATGTAAATGTTCTGCAAAGTGGTCGTCCAGTCTGCACTTCACCTCCCCAGTGTACAGAAGACCACATTGTGAGCTAGGAAGGTGAATCTGGGACCCTTGGATATTAAGGAGACAGGAAGTGAACCAGCAGATGATCCACCTTCTGCAATAGCATAGGAATGTGCCATGGGGATGTTGGGAGGCATTGGTTGTGGAGGAGGAGAGGACCAGGATATCCCAGATGGTATAGTCCCTGCAGAAAGGTTACAAAAGATGGGAGGGCAATGTGTGTCAGGTGGTGGAATTCTGATGGAAGTGGCAGAAATGGCACTAAATAATCCTTTGAATGTGGATGCTGGTGGGGTGGTGACTGAGGACCGGGGGTCTCTATTGGTGTTGGTGTTGTAGGAAGAGAAGAGGTGGGGGCAGAAGTCCATGTGATTGATCAAACATAACTGAAGGCCCTGTTGACCACAATGGAGAGAATCCTCAGTTGTAGCCCCCTTGTCAAAGCTGGCATCATCAGAACAGATGCAACAGAAAAGGTTTCATATAATCTGACCAGAGGATCTTCTGTTTTCTCATCCTTCTCTGACTGAGCTTATCTGGTTAGAAACCACGTAGTCAAGGAAAATGCCAGGTACTTTCTCCTGGAGCTTATTGGTCTTCAAGAATGGTAATGGCTAATGGTAAGATTCTTGGTAGTGTAGATGAGCAGAGAGATCTCAGTGTTCATGTACACATATCCTTGAAAGTTGCCACCCAGGTTGACAGGGTTGTTAAGAAGGCATACAGTGTTTTAGCTTTTATTAATAGAGGAATCGAGTTCCAGAATCATGAGGTTATGCTGCAGCTGTACAAAGCTCTGGTGTGGCTGCACTTGGACTATTGTGTACAATTCTGGTCACCACATTATAAGAAGGATGTGGAAGCTTTGGAAAGGGTGCAGAGGAGATTTACTAGGATGTTGCCTGGTATGGAGGGAAGGTCTTATGAGGAAAGGCTGAGGGACTTGAGGCTGTTTTCATTGGAGAGAAGAAGGTTGAGAGGTGACTTACTAGAGACATATAAGATATTCAGACGGTTACATAGGGTGGACAGGGAGAGCCTTTTTCCAAGTATGGTGACGGCGAGCACGAGGGGGCATAGCTTTAAATTGAGGGGTGATAGATATAGGACAGATGTCAGAGGTAATTTCTTTACTCAGTGTAAGGGTATGGAATGCTTTCCCTGCAATGGTAGTAGATTCGCCAACTTTATGTGCATTCAAGTCATCATTGGACAAACATATGGACGTACATGGAATAGTGTAGGTTAGATCGGCTTCAGATTGGTATGACTGGTCAGTGCAACATCGAGGGCCGAAGGCCCTGTACTGCGCTGTAATGTTCTATGTTCTATGTTAAGACTTCAACAGGCTTCTTGAAGACCATTGGATATGCTGTTGCCTTGGGCTCCACAAGGTCATTGCTGAGCAGCAGGTCAATACCATCGTGGGCAAATGAGGTATGATTCCCTTCGTCACTGGTATTGATACAAGGTCACACTCCAAGACACACCAGGTAAACGGGACTGAGATTGTATCTTCCTTCCATGATTTTCCCAGCTCCTTGACACTTACTGCACACTCTGCCTTTTTCCAGCAGTAAGAGTTTGGCTGGCGCCAACATCTCCCTGTACAATATCAGGCTCGTTCATCTCACACAGGGGAAATGTGGCCACTCTTTGTTCAGCTATAAACTCCTGGTAATGTTCAAGGATATATTTAACCTCATCTGCACTCTCAGGTGTGGCTTTACAGGATTTCACAGCTCAAGTCAGAGCCATAGTCTGGTCTGCTTTACTCAATGATCCACTCTCACACTAAGCACAAGGGTGCATGTGCACTGATAGTTCCCACTGGATTTCCCAGTAGGTTCCAGCAGTTGTCCCAAACAGGCCCTAACTTATGGCTGTTAATAGCCACAGGCTTCTTGGCTTCACCTTTCAACTCAGCACCACTCTTTCAGTCTGCAGGGGTAGGATTCACAGCATTTCCCTCTCTCCTCAGTTTCTTATCACTCTCCACTTGTAACCTTTCCCGTTGATTGGGGTGACCGAAGGGAGGGTTTCTTCTGGAAGAATGGTTTATGTATCAGCCCATAATCACCGAACAGTGTAGCTGTCTACCTTGACCAAGTCACTCTGTCCTTCAACGTGTATTGTTATTGGGAAGGTGATGGAGATTTTAAATTCCTCAAGGAACATTATTTCACAAAATTTATCATAAGTGACTTCTGTTTTAAGTGCTGTATCCACTGGACAAAAACAATGTCCAAAAGTCATTCAAATTTCAGGTAGGTCTGGTCAGGCCATTTCTTGAGGGTATGGAATTTTTGATTGTATGTCTCAGGCATTAACTAGTACACACTTACTTGGTAATCCTGGCTGGATAGAGACCTCGTGGCAATGAACCGTGCCTATGTGATCCCATTTTGGTAATCAGGCGTAATGACTTGGGAGCATGTAGTGATGTCCTCTTCTTGAACATTGGATGACCTCCCCAATGGACAAAACTACAACAGATGATGAGAGGTATACCTGGAATGGTTTCTGGTCTGTTCCTGAACGTGGGTGAGAGTGGTGGTCAATACTGCAATGATCACATTATACTGTCATTACCTGTTCCTCTGAATATCACTGGTTGTGCTAAGCTAGATGAGGTGATGTAAAAAGATGAGGTATCCGTCGATGAGTGATGTAAAACCTCGGACAAGTCACTGTGGTGTTTCAAAGATAACCATTTTTAACTACCTTGATTCTTGGCACATTCCTCAGGCTACCCTGAAAGATTACTCTGACTGCATAATAATGACCACTTGAAAGAGAAAAAAAATTCTATTCTGCCTTTTCAAATTGCGCATTTCAACAAGCAAACCAAATTGCCTTAATTCACATGCCTGAGCCAGTAGTGTCATTGTTGGACACATAGGGATCCTACTCCTCAGCTTGAACTGTTTTAGCTCAAAATTCCTTTTCCTACAGTTTTTCCTGAAACTCCATCTCTTCACTCCCTGCTTTTTCCTGTCTTTCACATTTCTCATTCCTTTTTTTCTTATAATTCTAATTCTGATGATCTAATTTTAATCCTGACTACTAGTCCACCTGTTTCATTATACTCCCTTTCTTTTTGTAAACTGTTCGCTGTCCCTTTTCAAATTTTGAGTTTTCTGGCTTTCAGGTAAAATTCTAATCGTAGTTGCTTTACTGATTTTTTAACTGTCTGAGAGAGAGAACATTTAAATCTTCAAAATTAATTTCCCCTAATTCTGCAAGGAACATGTTAGCATTAAATGCAGATATTTGTCAGATATTTGCGCCACACAAATGTCAGACAGTGACCATCTCAAATAAGAGACAATCTAATCACCACCATCACTGAATCCCCCACTATCAACATCCTTGGGGTTGCCATTGACCACAAACAAATGACTGCAGGAGCAAATCAGAGGCTAGGAATATTGGGACAAGTAACTCACCTCCTGACTCCCTGTCCATTATTTACAAGCCACAAGTCAGGAGTATGAAGGAATACTCCCCACTTGCCTGGATGGCCGCAGCTCCAATGGCACTCAAGAAGCTTGAAGCTATCAAGGACAAAGCTGCCCACTTGATTAACATTACATCCGCAAGCATCCACTCCTTCCACCACCGAAGCTCAGTAGCAGCAATGTACACTGTTCACAAGATGCTTTGTGGAAATTCACCAAGGATCCTTTATAAATTCACAACCATTTCCATCTAGAAGGATAAGGACAGCAGCTATAATAGGAAAGCCACCACCTGCAAGTTTCCCTCCATGCCATCTCTACACTGACTTGGAATTATATCGCTGTTTCTTCGGTGTGGCTGGGTCAAAGTCCTGGAATTCCCTCCCTAATAGCATTGTGGGTCAACCTACAGCATGTAGTCTGCAGCGATTCAAGAAGGCAGCTCAACACCACCTTCTCAAGGGCAACTAGAGACAGGCAATAAATGCTGGTAAGCCAATGATGTTCATGCCCCATGAGTGAATAAAATATAGCAATGCAAACTCAAGAAAGTCTTTTGCAGCATTTTTCCTTTATAATTGATTTCTAAGTCATAATTTACCCACTATACTTATTTCCTTTCATCTGCAGTTCAATTTGTAATGACCATATGTCAATTGAGGTTTTCCAATTTGTTCTGGTCCCAGGGGAGAAATCTCAAACTGTTAGCCTGCGGGTGAGGAGGGATGAACAAGCTCCCTTTCTTTATGCACCTGGTCCTCAGTTGGTGACAACAAGGCTAATTTAAAAAAAGATTCCTTTCCTTGTGGATGCCGTCCTCCCAGGCCCAAAATAACTTATTTTAGAAGGAGCCAATTTAATCAATTTAAACAAAAAGAGTTTAAGAGTTACTATATGCAAGAAGAAATACAACAAACTTTCTTATTAACTGGCACAAGATAATAAACTTTAGTATTTCAGCTAAATAATATTTGCCAGTTTATCAAAAGAGCTTGTTCACAAGATGCCAGTTAAAACTAAGTTTGTTCTTAAAGCCAAACACTCCCATCATCAGATTTAATGGTAACACATAATAATGTGAATACTTAAGTATAATAACAATACTAGATACAAAAGAGATGTGTGAAAGCTTGGTTTGAATGTTTCTGGAACCTCATTGATTCCCTGGAATGTGATGAAATTTTTTTTTTCTTGCCTGAATGAGTGCAGTTCCAACAATACGCATGGAATTCAGTGCCAACCAGCACAAAACAATCTTCTTGACTGTCATCTCAGCCACCACTTAAAAACATTTACTCCCTCCACCACCAGCACAGTTGTAGCCTCATTGTATACCATCTTTAAATTGCCTTGTCACAACTCACCAAGGTGCCATTGATTGAACCTTCCAACTCTGACCTCTGCCAGCTAGAAGGGAAGGAGATCCATAGGAACACCAGCATCCGCAAGTTCCCCTTCAAGCCACACACTATTCTCAGTTGAAAATATATTACACTTCTTTCACCATCACTGGGTTAAAATCCTGAAACTCCCTTCCTAAGAGCATTATGGATGTACTTACCTACGCTCCCACCTGTACCCTTTCAATTCCTTTCTCCGAATACTGTCTCAGATTGAATCAATGGTTTTCAGTCCTAATATGAAATTCAACCCAGAGTTAAGCTTCTTCCCATCATTAAATGTACCCGTTGTGCTTCCATTTCTCACATTGTCAGTGAATGTGCCCTTCATCTCAGCTCACTTTCTGTTTAAACTCACCATGCCTTTGTCATCTCTTAATTGAATCTGCCATCTAAATTTTTCATTTGCATTTCCTAGGCTCCATCAAATCTTGTTCAGTTGCTTCTGTTCATGCTAAGTTACACTTATTCTGGTCCTGAATTGCTTTCAGTTTAAAATTCCCAATCTCTACACTCCCTTTACTGCTCCTTTCCTTCCTTTTTATTATACCTACTCCCACCGTATAACCCATCATCTCTCAATAATTGCAATTTTCTGACTCCAGCTTCTTGTGCACTCCCTTATTGCAAAGCTTCACTAGTAGCAGCTGATGCTTCAGCTTGCTCAGTCACAAAGCCTAGAACTCCCTTCTAAAACTACACTACATATTCACAACCTTCTTTAAAACACTCCTATCACCAAGATATTGGTCATCACTTCCCAATAGCTCCTTGCTTTGCTAATGTTATGGACCAGACCAGACCCCTCAATATATAAGGTAGCCTAGACACTATCTTTTTCTTATTTTCAAAGCAAATGCAAAGTGCTGCGTTCCAGATGCAATTTGATTAGTGAAACTACTTGACGTTAAGCAAATCACAATTAATTCAACACAATGGTTAAAATATAACAAAAGAAAGAAAATCTTGGAATAACTTAACTCTGTTGGAAAATGAAAAAGAACAATACATTATTTTATGACTAAACTGTAATTGTTCCAATAAAATAATCTAAAAACATCCTTGGAAAAAGGCAAATTCAAAACATTGAAATTGTCTCACACGCAATTCCAGCAGCCCAGGAGGAAAGACATCCAGAGAGGACTCAGAGAGAGAGCGTGCTGCAGCTGGGAGAGATTCATTACTTCCCAGCCCTACTTAGATGCCAGCAACAGCTGCTGCAAAAAGAAATGTCTGGTGCTGAGAGAGCTCGACCCAACACATTCAGTCTGCTTCTGTCTTCAAACAAAATCCAAGGGTTCACAAATTGTTTACTCTAGTGGTTTTGGTAGACTGCTCCGCACCTCTACTTTAAAACTTCTCTTTAAAAAAAGACAATGCAACATCTTAAAGCCACAGCATTGTTACACCAAGAATCCATTTTTGACTGGTTATGTACCTTGGAAGATATTGTGTGCGCTATATAAATACATACTATTGTTGCAGAAAGAACTTTCTACTATAATCTTCCTTGTTCCTGTTCTTGGTCATTAAAATTCATCAATGATTACATTTACAAATTATATATTTAAGAGGCTGCAAACTTAATATCACAACAAAATGATGCTGAACTTTCTCTATAAATATCAAAGTTCCTTAATGGACCTGCAATTAATCACACAGGCTAGTAATACAAAGCTACAAACAATTTACTTGATAAGACAAGATAAAGAATAGGACTTTTCTCTATTTGTGTTCTGGAACTGCTTGTTAGATACTTGCATGCAATCATTGAATGACATAATTGATTGAATATTACATGATTTCTTTAGATATTTTAGAGCATTGTTCTGCATTTTCATGAGGTTGAATTGCTATACTTGGTTGCATGTCATTTCTTTTAAGGTGTGGTCAGGACTGTAGCACCAGGCATGTGTGTACTGACATTTCAGACCACAAAGTTTTTGGATGTAGCTTTAACTCTGTTACCCAAATCATCTCCAACTTCAAACACATTGTTCTGGGAAAACAAAGAGATGATGTCTCTTCTTTTCAAGAAGGGACTACAAAAGATGATAAACAGAAATTACATTGGACGATTCCTATGTGCATCCTGGCAGCTGGTTGAAAGCAGCTTTGTAAGAGCTGGAGAACAAGAAGCCCATATTTCAGATGCAGGTGTTTGTGAGGGATTGAAAATGTAGAGAAAAGAATATTTGTCATTACAGGAGAGCAGCACATTTTTTTCTCAGGTGCACATACATTACAATTCTGTGCAAATCTCTCCAGGCAAGTGAAATAATAAATGTGACAAGGACCTTTTCTAGGATGTTGAAGTGTCTGAAATAACTTATCTGGCATGGTGAGAATTATGAGCAGTAATCATTTTCGCAACAAAACCACATATTAAAAGTAATAGCATATCGAAGATTAAAAAAAATGTTTTGGAATGTTTTGGTTACTTTTATAGCATTAAAATGGATCAATTTTCTAATAGTGCATATTATGCTCTTTGCAGACATTAAAAATGCTAAACATTTATTCAGGTTCAAAAATACCTTTTGGTCCCTTACATGATCTTACACTAGGTCTTTACATACAAATGGTTATTCTGCAATAAAGCAGAAATTGCAGCTGTAATGTAAACCAACATTGCAGCAATGCTTCAGCCAAAAACATGCAACATCACTCCATGATGCTAATACTTACATTCATGATGGACTGCAGGATGGGCATATCCATAATCTCAACAGTTCTCCTCTCCTTGTAAGTGAAGCTCACCCATAACTAAATGAAATAGCTATTGGTTTAGACTGTTAGTGGAAAAGCTGTAATTGAGCTCCAATCTTGCTTTAATGTTGTTGAAGATCAAATTGACAGAATTTTACACTGGGCTTCATTGTCTTCATTGTTGCCCAGAGGTCTTCTCCCACAAAAGTTAAATG
This sequence comes from Chiloscyllium plagiosum, assembly GCF_004010195.1. Taxonomy (NCBI): domain Eukaryota; kingdom Metazoa; phylum Chordata; class Chondrichthyes; order Orectolobiformes; family Hemiscylliidae; genus Chiloscyllium; species Chiloscyllium plagiosum. Next base: position 31,792,340 of record NC_057726.1, read on the forward strand.
GAAATTCTGGGGAACGATTCCAAAAAAAAACTGCATGTTCATGACAGCATACAACTTTCTTCTGGGCAGGAAATGAGCTATTTTTAGAGATGGCTCATATGTGTACTTTTTTAGCAGATGGTTGGCCAGATGTTATTTTCATCCATTGATTAATAAATTAATTCTGCCCCGGGATGTGTATGTGGTTGAATGAGCTGCTGCTTATAAAGAGGTCCTTACCTGTTTCAAATGAAGCATAGTGCCACAATTGCAGTACAGCAGTTCAACAATCAACCAAGTCAAATACACCAAACAATGGGGTACTTATTTAGAGGCAAGGTTAAGTTTATGAATTTTAACTTCATTGATTGTAATGTAATATATTGGTCTTCAATTTGATTAGAACAGCACAGTCAGATCTGGGTGTGCAAACGGATAAAATCAATTTTTTTATCAGGCAAATCAGAGATTCCCTGTCCTACTTGGATTTAATTCTAAAACTAACTGATACAACTGGCATTTGGATTCAAAAGGGTACTTATGCAGGCGCTCAGATCATAAGGATGTTCTTTTGTGGATGAAACAACTCCAAAAAGGCCAGTATTCCATCACCAAGTTAGCCTTTATTTACACATAAATAGTCCTTGACTATTTACAGAGTCAGGCATGAGAATATCAGTACCTTATGAGAATGTCAGCCAGATTAACAGCTCGAATCAGGGAATGCACAACAGGTCCAGCTGGCTGATGTTTTTACAATCACTACAGTGGATTGGAAAATTAATTTAAATATATCTGTCTTTGCAGTTTGCCCTTCTGATATCTGCTTCTCCTTGGCCTGGTTGAGCACTTAGGCAACTGAGTCTTGTTAAAGCATAGCAAACAAAGGATATGGGCCAGGTACATGGGCAGTAAGTCACAAATTCTGCAAATTACAGCAGTTCCCTTGAAATTTGGGCATAATAAACTGCAATCATTTAGGCGCCAGATCACCAACAAACAACAGTAACTTTTATCAATAGGAGTTGCTTCCAATTTTCAACCGTGCAATTAATAGCAGAAGAATGAAACAAATCTCCTTGAATTTCATCCAGTGATGTCAGAGGATAGCTGCTACTTTCAATGGATTCTTTCTACTCTCATGGTTACTGATATCTCTCCACAGTCACAACATATCTGAACAACAGAGATATAATCAAAGGCCACAGGGCCACTAGGTACAGTAGGAAACATAAACTGATGTTCTGAATCATAATTTCAAAGACTTTATGACTTTGATGGCTCATTACAAAAAGACTTATGCAAAACAGGTCATATATTCTGCACAATCCAGCAATGAAAAGGTGTTTGGAGGGTTGTGAACCTTTGTAATTCTTCAGCCTAAGGGGTTGTGCCTTTCCAACACTGAACACATTTAAAGCTGAGTTATATAAGTTTTGGTCATTCTGGGAATCAGCAGTAGTGAACTGCAAAGTGGAGTTGAAGCCAAAAATTAGTAGGATTATGTTTACAGTGGAGCAGCTCTATGGACCATATGGACCACTTTGTGTTCTTGTGGCATAGGATGACACATTACAAGAAGAAACATCATATGAATAGGAAAGGTTTGGAGGGATATGGGCCAGGTACTGGCAGATGGGACTAGATTGGGTTGGGATATCTGGCCGGCATGGACGGGTTGAACCGAAGGGTCTATTTCCATGCTGTACATCTCTATGACTCTATCAGTCAAGAAAGGACGGGATGAAGGTAAGGGAGAACCACAAGGAACACAGCACATTGTTCTTTGTCTTGTAGCAAGTGAACAAAGAGCAAAGAAAATTACAGCACTGGAACATGCCCTTCGGCCCTCCAACCCTGTGCTGATTCAGATCCTCTATTTAAATCTGTTGCCTATTTTCCAAGGATCTGTATCCCTCTGCTCATTGCCCCTTCATGTATCTTTCTAGATACATCTTAAATGATGCTATCATGCCTGCCTCTGCCACCTCCGCTGGCAGATGCTGGAGATCAGAGTCGACAGAGTGGTGCTGGAAAAGCACAGCAGGTCAGGCAGCATCCGAGGAGCAGGAGAATCAATGTTTTGGGCAAGAGCCCTTCTTCAGGAGGGAGGCTTGTGAGCCGAGGTGGTAGAGAGATAAATAGTAGGTGGGTGGGGCTGGGGTGAAAGTAGCTGAGAGTGCGATAGCTAGCTGGAGGTGGGGGTAATGGTGATAGGTCAGAGAGGAGGGTGGAGCGGATATGTGGGAAGGAAGATGGACAGTAGGACAGATCATGATGGCGATGCCGAGTTGGAAGGTTGAAACTGGGATAAAGTGGGGGGCAGAGGAAATGAGGATGCCATGTGGTTGGAGTGGCCCAAGGTGGAAAATGAGACGTCCTTTCTCCTGGCATTGTATGGTTAGGGAGTGGTGACGGAGGAGGCCCAAGACCTGCATGTCCTCGGCAGAGTGGGAGAGGGAGTTGAAGTGTTCGACCATGGGGCAGTGGAGTTGGCTGGTGTGGGTGTCCCGGAGATGTTCTTTGATGCACTTTGCAAGTAAGCGTCCTGTCTCCCCAATGCAGAGGAGACTGCATTGGGAGCAACTGTATAGTAAAACTTTGATGGATGTGGAGGGCTCCTTTTGGGCCTTGGACGGAGGTGTTCGGGGAGGTGTGGGCGTAGGTTTTACAATTCCTGCGGTGGCAGGGGAAGGTGCCAGAAGAGGATGGTGGGTTGGTGGTGGTGTGTGTTGGAGGGAGGGGGTTGGACCTGACAAGTGAGTTGTGGAAGGAATGGTCTTTACGGAAAGCGGATAGGGGTGGAGAGAGAAACATATCCCTGGTGGTGGAGTCAGATTGTAGATGGCGGAAATGGCAAAGGAATGTTTGATGTATATGGAGGTTGGTGGGGTGGAAGATGAGGACTAAGGGGGCACTGTCCTTATTGTGGTTGGAGGAGTGGGATTCTAGTGTGGAGGTGCAAGAAATGATGAGATGCACTGGAGGGCATCATCGACCACATGGGAGGGGAAATTGCAGTCTACCACGAAGGAGGCTATCTGGTGTGTTCTGGTGGAACTGCTCCTGCTGACAACAGATGCAGTGGAAGTGAGAATAAGGGATAGTGTTTTTATAGGAGGTAAGGTGGGAGGAGGCGTAATCCAGGTAGCTGTGGAAGTGGGTGAGTTTGTAGAAGATGTCAGTGTTGAGTTGGTCACTGCTAATGGAGATGGAGAGGTCTAGGAAAGGGAGGCAGGTGTCTGAGATGGTCCAGGTGAACTTAAGGTTAAGGTGGAATGTGTTGGTGAAGTTCATGAACTGTTCAACCACCTTGTGGGAGCGCGAGGTGGCGCCGATATAGTCATCAATGTAACGGAGGAAAAGTTGGGGAATGGTGCAGGTGTAACTGCAGAAGATGGGCTGTTCCACTTAACTGACAAAGAGATAGGCATACCTGGGGCGCATGCAGGTGCCCATGCCTACCCCTTTCATCTGGAGGAAGTGGGAGGATTCAAAGGAGAAATTATTGAGGGTGAGGACGGGAGGATTCAAAGGAGAAATTATTGAGGGTGAGGACCAGTTCAGCCAAAGGAATAAGAGTGTCAGTGGAGAGGTACTGATGGGGCCATCATGAAAGGATGAAACAGAGGGCTTGGAGGCTTTCATCATGGCAGATAGAAGTGTATAGGGACTGGATGTTCATGATGAAGATAAGACATTGGGGTCCAGGCGTCAGGTGGTTAGGGTGTGGTAATGGAGAAAGCCCAGGACCTGCATGTCTTTGGTTGAGTGGGAGGGAAAGTTGAAGTGTCCGAACATGGGGCAGTGGGATTGGTTGGTTCAGGTGTTCCAGAGATGTTCTCTGGAGTGCTCTGCAAGTAGGCATCCTGTCTCCCCAATGTAGAGGACACTGCATCAGGAGCAATTGATACAATAAATGGTGTATGTGGAAGTGCAGGTAGATTCCTCTGAAGTTGTTAAATTAGATTCCCTACAGTGTGGAAACAGGCCCTGCGGCCCAACAAGTCCACACCGACCCTCCGAAGAGTAACCCACCCAGTCCCATTTCCCTCTGGCTAATGCACCTAACACTATGGGCAATTTAGCGTGGCCAATTCACCTGACCTGCACATCTTTGGACCTGTGGGAGGAAACCGGAGCATCCTGAGGAAATCCACACAGACACAGGGAGAATGTGCAAACTCCACACAGACAGTCGCCCGAGGCTGGAATCAAACCTGGGACCCTGGTGCTGTGAGACAGCAGTGCTAACCACTGAGCCACCGTGCCGCCCATAAAACTCTGATGGGTGTTGAAGGCTCCTTTGGGGACTTGGATGGAGGCGAAGGGGGAAATATGTGCACAGGTTTTGTAATTCCTGCGGTGGCAGGGGAAAGTGCCAGGAGGGGATGGTGGGTTGTTGGGGGGCATGAACCTGACAAGGGATTCGTGAACGGAATGGGATTTACAGAAAGTGGGTAGGGGTGGGGAGGGAAATATATCCCTGGTGGTGGGGTTCGTTTGTAGATGGCGGAAATGGTGGAGGATGATGCAATATATACGGAGGTTGGTGGGGTGAAAGGTGAGGACCAAAGGGGTTCTGTCCTTGTTGCAGTTGGAAGGTTCGAGGCTGGAAGTATGGGAACTGGATGAGATGCACTGGAGAGTATCATCGACAGTGTGGGAGGGGTAATTACAGTCTTTGAAGAAGGAGGCTATCTGGTGTGTTTTGTGGTGGAAGAACAAAGAACAAAGAAGAACAAAGGAAATTTACAGCCCAGGAACAGGCCCTTCAGCCCGCCAAGCATGAGCCGATCCAAATCTACTGTCTAAACCTGTCGCTCAATTCCTAAGCATCTGAATCCCTCTGCTCCCCACCTACTCATGCATCTGTCCAGATGCATCTTAAATGAATCTACCGTGCCTGCCTCTACCACCTCTGCTGGCAACACGTTCCAAATGCCCACTACCCTCTGTGAGAAGTACTTGCTGCATGCATCCCCCTTAAACTTTCCACTTCTCACCTTGAAAGCGTGACCTCTTGTTATTGAATCCTTCACTCTAGGAAAAAGCTTGTCGCTATCCACCCTGTCTATACCCTCCATGATTTTGTAAACCTCAATCAGGTCCCCCTCCATCTCCTTTTTTTCTAATGAAAATAAACCTAACCTACTCAACCTTTCTTCATAGCTAGCACCTTCCATACCAGGCAACATCCTCGTAAACCTTCTCTGCATCCTCTCCAAAGCATCCACATCCTTTCGGTAATGCGGAGACCAGAACTGTACACAGTATTCTAAATGCGGCCGAACCAATGTCTTGTACAATTTTAACATGACTTGCCAGCTCTTATACTCAATACCCCGTCCAATGAAGACAAGCATACTATATGCCTTCTTAACCACTCTATCCACCTGTGTAGCAACCTTCAGGGTACAATGGACCTGCACTCCCAGATCTCTCTGCCCGCCAACTTTTCCCAAGGCTCTTCCGTTCATTGTATAATTCACTCTCAAATTAGTCTTGCCTAAATGCATCACCTCACATTTGTCTGGATTGAAAACCATCTGCCACTTTTCCACCCAACTTTCCAGTCTATCTATATTCTCCTGTATTCTTTGACAGTCCCTTATGCTTTCTGCTACTCCACCAATCTTCGTGTCAAACGTGCTGATCATTCCAACAGTGCCCTCTTCCAGATCATTTATGTGTATCACAAACAACAGTGGCCCCAACACTGATCCCTGTGGAACATCACTGGTCACTTTTCTCCATTTCGAGAAACACCCTTCAACTACTACTCTGTCTCCTGTTGCTCAACCAATTCTTTATCCACCTAGCTAGAACACCCTGCACACCATGTGATTTCACTTTCTCCATTAGTCTACCATGGGGAACCTTATCAAACGCCTTACTAAAGTCCTTCCTTCATCAACAGCCCTTCCTTCATCTATCAACTTGGTCACTTCCTCAAAGAACTCCATTAAGTTGGTAAGGCACGATCTCCCCCGCACAAAACCATGTTGCCTATCACTGATAAGCCCATTCTTTTCTAAATATAAATAGATCCTATCCCAAAGTACTCTCTCCAGCGACTTTCCCACCACCAACATCCGGCTCACTGGTCTGTAGTTACCTGGAATATCCCTACTATCCTTCTTGTACAGGGGGACAACATGAGCAACCTTCCAGTCCACTGGCACCTCACCTGTATTTAAGGATGCCACAAAGATATCTGTCAGGGCCCCAGCTATTTCCTCTCTCACCTCCCTCAGCAACGTGGGATAGATCCCATTGGGTCCTGGGGATTTCTCCACCTTAATAACCTCTAGCCTACCCAACACATCTTCCCTACTTATGTCAATGTGATCCAACTAATCAAACTTCTAACTCTAATCTCAAGATTCATCATGTTCATTTCCTCAGTGAACACTGATGCAAAGTAATCATTCAGAATCTCACCCATTCTCTCAGGTTCAACACACAGCCTTCCTTCATTATCCTTTAGTGGACCAATCCTTTCTCTCGTTACCCACTTGCTTTTTATATGAATAAAATGCTGTGGAATTCTCTTTAATTCTACTTGCTAAAGCTATTTCATGACCCCTTTTAGCCTGCTTGATTCCTCGTTTAAGACTGGTCCTACTCTTCCGATACTCCTCCAGGGCCCATTCTGTTCTTAGCTGCCTGGACCTTATGTATGCTTCCCTTTTCCTCTTGGCTAGTCATACAATTGCTCCTGTCACCCACGGTTCATGTATCTTGCCCTTCCTATCCTTTGCCTTCAACGGAACATGCCTATCCTGCACTATATTTAACCTATCTTTGAAAGTTTCCCACATCTCAAATGTGGACTTCCCTTCAAATAGCTGTGTCTAATCCACATTTCTGAGCTCCTGCCTAATTTTGACATAATTGGCCTTGGCCCAGTTTAGTACTCTTCCCTTAGGACCACTCTCATCTTTATCTACGAGTATTCTAAAACTTACAAAATTGTGGTCACTGTTCCCGAAGAAATCCTCCACTGCAACTTCTACCACCTGTCCTGGCTCGTTCCCCAGTACCAGGTCCAATATGGCCCCTTCCCTCGTCGGACTATTGACATACTGCTCCAGAAAACTCTCCTGGATGCTTCTTACAAATTCTACCCCATCCAGATCTCTGATGCTAAGTGTATCCCAGTCAATGTTGGGAAAATTAAAATCTCCCATCACCAGCACCTTACTGCCTCTACCTCTTTCCATAATCTGTTTAGCTATTTGTTCTTCTACCTCATGCTCACTGTTGGTAGGCCTGTAATAACAGCTCCAACAATGTAATTGCACCCTTCTTATTTCTCAGTTCCACCCATAATGCCTCACTACCCAAGACCTCCCTGACCAGCAATGCAACTCTACTCCTCTCCCCCACCCCCACTTTTACTTCCCTCCCTATCCTGTCTGAAGCGTCTATATCCTGGAACATTTAGTTGCCAATCATGCTCTTCCTTCAACCAAGTCTCTGGAACTGGTCCTCCTGGGAGAGATGTGGTGGAGATGGAGGAATTAGGAATAAGGGATAACATTTTTACAGGAAGCAGGGTGGGAGGAGGTCTAGTCTAGGTAGCTGAGGGAGTCGGTGGGTTTGTAGAAGATGTCCGTGTTGAGTCGGTCACCGCTGATGCAGCTGGAGAAGTGCAGTAAGGGGAGAGAGGTGTCTGAGATGGTCCAGGTGAGCTTAAGGTTGGGGTGGAATGGTGAAATTGATTAAATGTTCAACCTCCTCATGGGAAAAGTTGGGGAATGGTGCCGGTGTAACTCTGGAAGATGGACTGTTCCACGTAACAGACAGAGACAGGCATAGCTGGGGCACATGTAGGTGTCCATGGCTATCCCATTCATCTGGAGGAAGTGGGAGGATTAAAAGGAGAAATTGTTGAGAGTGAGGACCAGTTCAGCCAAATGGATTAGAGTGTCAGTGGAGGGGTACTGGTGGGGCCATTGGGAGAGGAAGAAACAGTGGACTTGGAGGCCCTGGTCATGGCAGATGGAGGTATATATGGACTAGATGTCCATGGTGAAGATGAGGCTTTGGGGATGAGAAAAGTCTTGGAGAAGATGGAGGGAGAGTTGAAGTGTGTCCCAAATGTATGTGGTGAGTTCCTGGAATGGGGGGTTAGGACAGTATCAAGTTATGTGGAGTTGAGTTCGGTGGGCTAGGAACAGGCTGAGACAATTGGTTGGCTGGGGCAGTCAGGCTTGTGGATCTTGGGTAGGAAGTAGAACTGGTGGTGTGGGGTTCCTGAACTATGACGTCGGAAGGTGTGGGTGGGAGATCCCCTGAGGTGCTGAGGTTTTGTATGCTCTGGGAGATGATGGTTTGGCAATGGGGTGTGAGGTCATTGTCAAGGGGGCAGTTGGAGGAGGTGTCTTTGAGTTGGTGCCTGGCTCAGCAGTGCAGAGGTCCATGCGCCAAACTACCACTGCGCCTCCACCCCCACATCCCCATGTCCACTGGTTTGATGGTGACGTTGGGGTTGGAGCAAAAGAAGTGGAGGGCTGTGCATTGTGAGAGTGAGAGGTTGGAGTGAGTGAGGGGGGTGGACAGTTTGAGGTGGTTAATATCCCAGCATCAGTTTGAAATAGAGATCGAGTGGCAGACCAACACGGGGTGTCCAGGTGGATGAGGTGTGTTGGAGGTGGGAAATGGGGTCCTCAGAGAGTGGGCGGGGATCTTGGTGGAAAAAGTAAACCCAAAGGTGGAGGCAGCGGAAGAAATGTTCAATGTCACAACTTGTGTTAGATTCGTTGATCCAGGAGTGGTTGGGGATGAAGGATCCCACCATCAGGGATATATTTCCCTTCCCACCCCTTTTTGCTTTCTGGAAAGACCATTCCCTTGTCAGGCCCACAACGCCCCCCACTCCACCTCCCCCCCCCCCCACACCCCACCCCGCATTCACCGCACCCCCAAATCTCACAGTCCTTTGATTGCTGAACTCAATGCAAGATTGAGATTTGGAGCTCAACCAACTATCTAGAATGAGACTCCAATGCACTACCGTGGCAATAAAGCCCCCAGAGCTAAATACGTTCACAATTTACAAGTAGTGAGAAAAATGACAACCTATTGTTTTGCCTCAAAGGCTGAACAGATGATTAACTAGTAAATCAAAGATTAAGGCATTTGCTGCACAGCTTCAAAGGCTTGAGACATCCATAGTGAAAAGATCAAATCATGTCTGAACCACAAAAATGTTTGATGCAGAAGAGCTTATTCAATGGTAATGTACTTGAACATGAGAAGACTTTCACAAAGCCGTCAGGTTAATGGCCACTTACTTGTTAGCAATCAGTGTTGTTAACATATTTAACTTAGTATGTAACATTATATTGTGGCAGACAAGGTCGATAAAATCTTTTGAATTTACATGTCCCATGATTCATGATTCCTGTAAGCTTTTGTGAACCATCTTGCTTGCCAAACTGGGCCAACCTCCAGTCTAAAATGCTTACTCTGCATTGGAACCAGCAAGGTTGGAGTGATGTATGATAGTTTGCTCCCCATACCCTTATCTTATGTCACTAAAAAATAGGTAATAAAATCCATGAGGTTAAGAATTCTTTGATCATGTCCTACCTGTGTGCTTTCATTCTGACACAGATGGGGACATGGCAATTTTTCCAGAATGTGCAAGAGTTTTAGAACAAAATAATGAATTTCCTGCTTTCATGTGTGGCACAATGCCAAATCAAAAATAATAATCCAGAAAAAAGGACATATTCAACAATAGCCTGTTACCTGATGCTCATGTTGTATTTCACTAGAACCACATGGTTTTGAAGATTTCATTAAAGCCTTGGTTCAAACATGGACAAGAGTTGAATTCCAACACTTAGGTGACAATGACTATCCTTCACATCAATGAGACATTTAGGATTGCAGCAAGCAACCCTGGTAAAATTGAAGTTATTGGTATATATGGGAGAAAAATCCTCTGACTGGAAATATTACCTCTCACAAAGGACGATGGTCGTACAACATAATATTGCTTATTTTTGGCAATATGACATACTTTCAAATTATACAAATTTTAACATTAAAAACCAACATAACAGTCTCATATTTTACTATGCAAATATTCAAGGAATGTTAATGGATTGTGGTTTGTATAAATAATACTCTCTGAAGAGCTTTTGGATATGCAGATTTCAATATGTTGAAGAGCCAGCATCAGGTTCAGTGCCCCTTTCTCCGTTGTTGAGGATTTTGGTTGATATGCATCTTGTTCTGCAACAACAGATACCTTAAGTGGCTGATCATAAATCAGTGCACCCAAAACTGTTGTGGTAGCTAGTACAGCTTTCAATTTTCAGAGAGGCTCTGATATTATTTCATCCTTTCAAATCTTTTGCCTTTCTTTTGCTATCTAATTAAGAGGGCCATAACAGTATTGAAAGTAATAATGAACTCATGCTAATAGATCACAGAATTTTATGTTTTGTCTTAGGCATAAGAAAATTAAAGATAACCCTTATTTTTGGCTTCTCTCATTGTTACTCGATTGTGTTCCACAAGTGTGGCATAAATATGTCAATTTTGCTAAGGCAAAGTAACTTTTAGCCACATTTATAACCAAATTAACTCTTTGCAACTTTGCTCAAGTTTTGTAAACTTTCTTTATAGGTTTGGCTGCACATTACCAAATTACCAATATGTGAAATTCTGTTGCATAATTGTTTGATGGCTTTGTTGGTTAATAACTGAAAAGTTGCTGGTGCATTTTTTGTTCCAAACAGCATGATTTTATACTAATAAGCTCCACTTAGTGTTGGAAGAAGGGCATCATAGCTGAAAATAAAAAATGCTGGAAATCATGGCAAGTCAGACAGTATCTGTGGAGAGAGAGCAAGCAAACATTTTGAGTCTAGATGACTCGTCATCAGACCTGATGTGAAACACTATCTTGCTCTTTCACCATTGGTGCTGCCTGACGTCCTGAGATTTCCAGGATTTTTGTTTTCAGTACAGATTCCAGCATCTGCATTAATCTGTTCTTACAGGGCATCACAGTGACATCAACAAGGTGGGCCCAGTGGTGAGAGACTCCGATGTTGGTTGGTCTGACGCAGGCAGCGGCATGGCAGAGGAGAGAAGTATCAGACCAGCGGCTAAAGATGGCACCCAAGGATCGGTGACTTTGACATTGGTTGGATCTGATGAAGACAGCAATGTTGAGATGGAGGAAGGATGGCAGCGCAGGGTTCATTAGTGGTGATGAACTTGCTGAGGACTGAGACTTGCTTTAAGCTATTTATTTCCTTATTCACAATTTATTCAAAATGGCATGAAATCTTGGCGAGAAATGCTAGTTTTTCACTGCATTTTATTGTATTCTTACTGTAAAATACACATGACAATAAAATCATTCATTCAAAGCTGATATTTCTTAGGCAGTATTAGTCAATGGAACTTGCCAAAATTCTCTTAACAACTCCGTTTTTATAATAACCATGCTTGTTCAATGCTCTCAAAACAATCCTTCAATTTTGGAATTGGATTTATAGCTGGCTTTGTTACTGTGTTGACTATACAAGAATCAATACAGTTGTGGTATGGGCACAATCACAATAGGTGAGCTCCAGAGATATTAATTAGTGCGATAATGTTAATGTCCATCATAAATCTCACCTATTCCTTCACTTGAGCTAAATTCTCTGGGTTGAGTATATAAGGATGCTGTTCACAGTTTATACATCATTGACATTAACAGTATATATAGCCAAAGAGATTTTCCCTGATCTATTTACATGAACTTATTAGTGAATCCATAATAACGTTTGTAAATCCATTCAATATTTGCAGTGAGATAGCATTATATTATCTGATTACTGGAGGTCAACTTGAGACTTCTCACCTGACTATCTGTAATAATATCACTTTGATATATGAACAGCACACCCCATCTGATTTTTCCTCCTATCTGAAGTACTAACTACATCACTCACATCACTGAGTTGCTTTTCAGTTTCACAAAGTCCAATGAACCTTGCTTTTAACAGCTCCACAGAGCCAGGAAATAGTACTACCAGTTTGTTTTCAAAAAAAAAGATCTGTGCTCGCTTTCATCATTTTCAGCATTCTTCAAATGCTTTTGGGCCAGTTTTTTCTTGGAACCTTGATACAAGGGTTGCAACTTCAAAACAGAAGAATGCAAGAAATAGGAGCAAAGATAAGCCATTTAGCTCCTCAAGCCTGCCTAGCTATTCAACAAGATCATGGCTGATTTGCTGCAGGCCTCAATTTATTCACATCTCAGTTTTAAATAAGTGTCTGTTTGTTCTCTATATCTTCTAGTTTGAGATTCCTCCACCAGTGAAAATATGTTCTCAATTTCGATCCTGACACACCCCGTCAAAATCTTGTATTTGTCAATAACTTCACTCCTAAATTTTTCTGAACCAGAATGAATATAGGCCTAACCTATTTAGCCATAGAATCAGAGTAATACAGCATGGAAACATGTCCTTCTACCCAAACTGGTCCATGCTAACCATGACACCCACTCAACTAGTTCCATTTGCCTGCATTTGATCCATATCCGTCTAAACCCTTCTCATCCATGTAACTATCCAAATGTTGTTATTGTACCTGCTTCAATACTTTTTATGGCAGCCCACTCCATATATGGAGCACTCTCTGCATGAAGAAGTTGCCCCTGAGGTCCTTCTTAAATATTTCCCCTCCCAACTTAAACCTATTCCCTCTAGTTTTCCCCAGTCCATGAGAAAAATACTATTAGCATTCATCCTATCTATGCCCCTCATGGTTTTATACACGTCAATAAGGTCACCCCTCATTCTCCTATGTTCCAAGGAATAAAGTTCTATTCTGACCAACCACTCCCTGTAACTCAAGCCTACTAGTCCTGGCAACATCCTTGTACATTTTCTTTGCACTCTTTCCAGTTTAACTATGTCTTTTCTATAACAGGGTGACCAAAACCGTACTCCAAGTGCTTATCCAACTGTAACATAACATCCCTAGTCCTATACTCAATGCCTAGTCCTATACTCAATTGATAAAGGGCAGCTTGCTAAATGCCTTCTTCACCACTCTGTGATGCCACTTTCAAAGAACAATGTACTTGTACTCCTAGGTCTCTCCATTCCACAACACTCTGTAGGACCTTACCATTTACTGTATAAGTCCTACTTTACTTTGACTTCCCAAAGTGCAACATCTCACATTTATCTGAATTGAATTGCATTCGTCAATCCTCAGCCCACTTCCCCATCTTATGAAGATCCTCTAATTTTTGATAATCTTCCTCTCTATTAATGATACTTGCTAATTTAGTATCATCTGCAAACTTACTAATCATGCCTTGTATATTCACTTTCAGATCACTTATATAAATAACAAATAACAAAGGTCCCAGCACTGACCCCTGTGACATGCCATCAGTCAACCATCACCCTCTGCTTCCTCCCATCAAGCCAATTTTGAATCCAATTAGCTAGGTCTCCCCGGATCCCATGCGACCTAACTTACATGTCTAGCCTGCCGTGTGAGACCATGTCAAAGGACTTACTAAGGTTTTTGATAGGTTAACCACAGCAACCCAGGAATCAGTCTTTTCAATTTTGAATTGCCTCCAATGCCAGTGTATTGTCTCTTAAATATAGGGACCAAAACTCTACAATGGACAGGGGAGGTTGTGGGATGGTGGCAATGTCACCAAACTAGCAATCCAGGATTCATAGCAAAGGTTCTCGGGACTTGAGTTTGAATCACACCCTGGCAGATGGTGAAATTTGAATCTCTTAAAATCTGGAGTAAGGAACTGCTTAATGGTTAGTAAGTTTGCAGATGATACTAAATTAGCAAGTATCATTAATAGAGAGGAAGATTATCATTGTTGACAGTTGTAAAAACCCATCTGTTTCACTAACATCGAGGGAAGGAAATCTGTCATCCTTACCTGATCTGGCTTACATATGACTCCTAACCCACAGCATTGTGGTTGACTTTTAGCTGCTCTCTAGACAATTAGGGATGAGCAGTAAATGCTGGCCTAACCAACAATACGCACTCTTGTGAACCTTTTTTTAAAAATCACACTGTCTCACGAGTTTTACAACACGGAGATAAATCCCGTTGTTAATTAAACCAAACACCCAGAAAAGCTCATCTCACCTCGTAATCTGTTAAAATACAAGTGACAGATGACTCACAAATCACACTAAACTTTTAACTGTAAAAGTGAACATTAAACAACTATTCACAATTCTAAGCCCTTCTTTCTCTTAACTGATTATTATCTGTCTACAACTCTATCACAATATGCTGTTCCAATAAGACACTTATTAAAATTACATCAACTTAATTTCAAAACCTCACAGCCACTGTCCTCTTCTGTGTCTTTCTTCTTCCAGCTGAGGATCTCCTTGGGTCATCTTTTTTCTTTTTACTGCGAGTATGTTTCAAATGAAAAGATACCTGTGATAGTCAGTGTTTCCTAAATTCTTGGAGAGCAAGATGTTAGATCTCCAGGTGTTTCTGTCTTGATGGCAGTTGCGGACTCTGGACCAATGTTCAAAAGGTCTGCATTTTATACCCCCTCAACATCAGATTGTCTCATTGGTTCAATGTTGGCAAAACAATAAATTCAAACATGATTAGGGTTCAGTAACCTGGGGCATAATTTAAACTGATTGGTTAAATTCGAATTGTTGTTGAAATACCAACCAACTCTGGTATCCATTTCACAGCCAAATGTTTCATATTTGCAATTTTACATTTCACTCTGGGACTGCCATCTCGTTATATACACGGGTGTTTGTAATCTCAGTTCAGAACAACATTCACTCTATCTTAAAGGTACAGTACATGCCTTCAACTTCATACCACCTGCCCCAAGAAAATAAATGAATCATCATAATGAAAAGCTGGCTTCTTTTTTTTTCTTCTAATTCTTAATCCCATTACGATGAAATACATAGGTCATGAATTTAAGTTATACTTTTCATATTAATTTCTGCACCATATATAACATTGGATTCTGTTCAATCTTATCTACATTTTCTTTAAATCCGTGATACTGCATTTGCCATCACAATTTTATGACCTGCAACATGAACAATTTGCAAATTAAAAGTCTGTAACGTAAGACTCCGACAAAATAATCTCATATTTTTCTCTTTAAATTGTTCCAAGAGTGTAAGAGGTTTGTGGTCCGTTACATAATGATCTCTGACATGTTGTTCATCACATAAATATTAAAACATTGTAAGGCAGTAATAAAATCAATAATTCTTTTTCGATGGTAGAGTATTTTCTCTGGTGGGTGTTGAGCTTAGTTAAGAAGTAGCTTGTTGGTCTTTTAATTCCATCATCACCTTCCTGCAGCAGTACAGCTTCAATTCCTATATTGCTAGCATCAATTGTAACTTTGAAGGGTCCAAAAAATTTGGTGTAGGTAAAGTTGGTGTGATGGTTAATACGGCTTTTAAATTCTCAAATGTCTCCTGGCATTGTTCTATCCATCAAAGTTTTGTAAATCCATCAGTGGTGCAACCACACTGTTGAAGTTTGGGATAAATTTTCAGTCGAAACCACTTAGTCTCAAAAATCGAAGCACCTCTTTCTTCGAGAATGGTTGCGGAAATTCCTCAATGGCCTTCGTCTTCGCTTTCCTGGGGTCAAACTTCCATGACCGATGTTATGTCCCAAGAACATCACTTCTGTCTTCGTGAATTCTATTTTCTTCAAGTTTATTACCAGTTTTGCTTCTCTTAATCATTCAAAGAGCTCTGCTAACTGTACCATATGATCTTTCCATGACTCACGAAAGATCACTACATCATCCAGATAAACTGCTCAATTTGTTAATCTGGCCACAACTCTGTTCATGAGTCTTTGGAATTTGGCTGTCCATTCTTCATTCCAAAGAGCATCACTTTGAATTGGTGCAGTTCATTTGGGGTTGCAAGTGCAGAAATTTCTTCCATTTTCTCTGATAAAGGCACCTGCCAATAACCATACAGTAAGTCCAACTTCACAATGTAAGTGGCTTGACCAAATTTCTCTGTCCACCAATCTTGAGATTGGATAGTAGTCCGATTTTGTCACAGCGTTGACCTTCCAATAGTCCACACAAAATCACTGAGTCTCATCAGGTTTGCGAACTATCACGATTGGCGAACTCCAGTCACTCTGACTTGGTTCATTGAGCATCACATTCACTTCCTTCCGGACCTGTGTGGCTGCGAGAACAACAGTCCCTACTTCTACCTCATGCACAATAGTATTAGTCCACTCCATCTTATTCCTAATATGTCCTCATACTGCTGCACAAACCTTTCAACTTTGTTTGCTCCTGAGGCAGATAGCTCACTCACTTATCCCACTCATTAAGGACTTCCTCATTATTTAACATATCTTGAGGCACATCAAACTCCATAACATCTGGATTTGATTCCTCACTCAGTGGGCAGTAACTAACACCTGTTTCTCCAGTTCCCTTTCTTAATGAGAGTAAGGTTTAAACATATTCACATGACATATCCGATACAGATTTTTCTCTCCGGCATCTTTACCAGATAGTTTACCTGACTCAACTTTTTTCTCAATTTAATAGGGACCACTAAACCTGGCTTTGAAGGGATCTCCGACCACTTGTACCAATACTAATACATTATCCCCACGGGAAAACATTGAATTTTAGAGTTTTATCTGCCACCTACTTCATCCTATGCTGTGCCCTCTTCAGGTGCTGTTTAGTTAATTCACCTACCCAATTTAATCTCTCCCTCACCTCTGATACATAATCCAACTGTAAGATCTCTGACTTAGGTGCTATCAATTTTTCTTTAATTAATTTCAAAGGCCTTTCATTTCATGTCCGAATAATAACTCAAAGGGAGTAGACTGAGTAGGTTTATTTGGGGCATCTCTAATGGCAAACAATATGAATGCGATACCTTTATCCCTAGCATTCGGGTAATCCTGACAGTACACTGTTAACATGGTCTTCAGGGTCTGACGTCACTTTTCCAAACCTCCCTGGGATTCAGGATGGTACACACTTGATTTGAATACCTGAGCTGTCCATGACTTCCTTAAAAAATTTAGTAGTAAACTTAGACCCTTGATCTAAGTGACTCTCTTAGGGTAGCCCATACCAGGTAAAGGAAGCTACTTACTCGTCTACCACCCTTTATGCCTTAAAACTCCATAACAGAGTTGCCTCTGGAAATCTGGTAGACATGTCCATTATGGTTAGCAAGTACTGCTTCCCACTTTTAGTTCTGAGGAGGGACATACACAATCAATCATAACCCGGATGAAAGGTTCTTTGAATGCGGGAATTGGCAACAAAGGTGCTGGTTTTATTACAGCCTGTGGCTTACCTACTATTTGGCACGTATGACATGAATGACCAAATTTAACCACATCCTTGTGCAGTCCGGGCCAATAGAAATCTTTTTGTACCTTAGCCTGAGTCTTCCTCATACCTAGGTGACCTCTTATTGGTAATTCATGTGCTCCCCGTAATACTTCCTGTCTGTATACTTCTGGCAACATGATCTGGTGCACTTCTGCTCATTTCTCTTCTGTACTAACCTGCCGTGGTCTCCCTTTTCATCTTAAGATTCTATCTTTAAGGTAATAACCCTCAGGAATACATTCTGATTCTTTTTCTGATTATGCATCTATATATATCTTTTATTGTCTCGTCTTTCTGTTGTAAGTTCATTCACCTTTCAGGACTAAACACTTATTTCTGACCCTCTGTTCAGATTTTTCCTGCACCGTTAGTTCAAACAGAATGTCAGCGAACTGAACCTCAACTCTTTAATCTTTCGCATTTGCTTCTTGCTGTGACTTACGACATTGGGATTTGTTACTACACAGTCTGGAAAAATTCCAGGGTATTTTTCGTTTAATTCCACAGTTCCCTGGTCTTCCTTTGGCTCTTCCACAACATGGGATGTCATCCAACCTTGGATTCTGCTAGGTCACTCCCAAGAACAAACTGTATTCCTGGAACTGACACTCTGTCACTCACTCTTTATGTTACTTCCCCAGTCTTGACTTGGCTCTCCAGCCTGATCTTACACAGAGGAATGCTAAATTTTTGTCCATCTATTCCACAAATTACCACTCTCTCGGGTAACATATCAAAAAGAGTGCAAATGCATTCATCTCTTACAGTTAGAGACTGATTAGCTCCTGTATCTCTCAAAACTGTAACTTCTTTCCCTTCTCCCCCTGTTCTTCCAAAGTAAACTTTACCCACAGAGGTGAAGTCTTTATAGAGATTGGGCACTAACTCAATACCCGGACCTGCCTAGGCTGTGCACTGTCCTGCAGCTCCTCGACTTTTCTTGGGGTTTCCTTAACTACTTCCACCAATCCCACTGGCTTAGCCTCTTTCACCACATCTTTTCCACAGTGCCTTTCTTCAACAACCAGCACTGTGACTTTGTGTCCCACCTTGTGGCAATGAAAACGCCTTTTCCCAGTGCCCTTCTTAAACCACTGGCACTGTAAATTTTCCATTACAGTGAAAAAACCTGAGGCCTTTCAACTCCTTTTCACCTGCTTGGGCTTCTTTTTTCACCTGTGGTAAACTATTATCAGTGTACTCTATTCTGTTTTGTCGTGAAGGATCTCCCCTTTTCACAATTTCTGTCCTTCACAGGAAGCTAAATTTCACCTTGTGCACCAATGCATATTCATCTGCCATCTCTGTCACTCTTCTCCTTTCATGAACGCTTTGTTTTGCACATGAATTCTTATCATCTCTGGAAGTGAGTTTTTAAACTCCCCCAGCAGAATAATCTCTCTTAGAGCCTCATAGATCTTATCTATTTTTAAGGCCCACACCCATCTATCAAAACTATTATGTTTAAGTCTTTTGAACTCAACATTGGTCTGACCTGGTTTCTTCTTTATGTTTCTGAACCACTGCCTATACGCTTCTGGTACTCCAATTCATAAACTCTCAAAATAGCCTTTCTGTCATCTGCATAATCTCTTGACCACCTCATCTGACAGCACTGCAAATACCTTAGCTATCTGCCAATCAACTTCGTCTGAACTAGCATTACCCACAAGTTCCCTGGCACTCTATCTGCCTAGCCAATTTTTCAAATGAAATAAAGAAGGCTTCGACATCGTCATCAAAATGTGACAATGTTCTAACATATTTATATACATCACTACCTTCTCTCTTCAACTCCATCCTGTTAAATGGACTTTCCTGACAAATTTGCAAATTCTGAAGTTGAAATTCTCTCTCACTCTTCACTCAGCTAAGCACCTTCTCTCCCTTTTTTTCTAACATGGCTCTTCTTTCCCTTTCTTTATCTTCTAACTCCATTTGCAATTTAAGTTTTTCAAACGCTACTGCACTTGTCTGTTTCTCTGATACACATAAGTGCTTGAACAACTCCATTACAATTTCATCTTTCCTTTTGACTCTGGTTAAACCCAATTCTAACCTATTTGCTAATTCTAATAGTATATCCTTCCTCTGTCTTTCTAAACTTTTTTGGAAAATTTGGGAAGCATCTTCAAACCCCAGAACCTCTTTAGCAATTTTAAAAGTCATTTCCCTCACTTTTAATTTAACAACCTCAAGTAACCAAAATTACGCAATGTTTCTCACCTCTATTTTATTTAAAGATCGAGGACACTAATCGACAAGTGTTTAAATCTGCTGGGACCGTTTGTACCCCAAATCAGTTCGCATCTGTCTAAAGCCCTGACTGGATCTGTCTAAACCTGCCCACATCTTGGACCCGATGTGGAAGTGAAACCCTCTTAATTAAACCAAACACCCAGGAAAGCTCACCACACCTCATAATCTGTTAAAATATAAGTGACAGAGAATTCACAAATCACACTATTTAAAGAAAATAACATCAATTTATTTCTTAACTCTAAAAGTGAACTTTAAACAACTATTCACAATTCTAAGCCCCTCTTTCTCTTAGCAGCTTATTATCTGCCTCTAACTATATCACAATATGCTGTTCCAATAAGACACTAAAATTACATCAACTTAATTTCAAAACCTCACAGCCACTGTCTTTCTTCTTCCAGCTGAAGATCTCCCTGGGTCATCTTTTTCCCTTTTACTGTGAGTATGTTTCATATGAAAAGATACCTGTGATAGATAATGTTTCCGAATTTCTTGGAGAGCAAGATGTTAGATCTCCAGGTGTTTCTGTCTTGTTGGCAGTTGCAGTTTCTGGACCAATTTTCAAAAGGTCTGCATTTTATACCCCCTCAACATTGGATCGTCTCATTGGTTTGATGTTGGCAAAACAATAAATTCAAACTCGACTGGTTTTTTGTAACCTGGAGCATAATTTAAACTGATTGGTTAAATTCAAATTGTTGTCAAAACAGCACTCAACTCCGGTATCCATTTCACAGCCAAATGTTACATACTTTCAATTTTACAGTACACTCTGGGACTGCCATCTCATTATATATACAGGTGCTTGTAATCTCTCAGTTCAGGACAGCATTCACTCTCTCTTAAATAAGACTTCTTTATTTCTTCCTCACTTCTTTATATATTTCCTTAAATTTCAACATCTTGGCATTAAATACCACAATTCATTTGTTTTCTTCATTACTTGTTGCATCTGCTTCATAATCCTTTTTATGTTTAACACACAAGAACACCCATCTCTCTGTACTGTACTTTTTTTTGGAGTCTCTCGCCATTTAAGCATCTTTTGATTCTTCGTATGAAAGTTCACAACCTCTTACTTTCCTAAATCAACTCCATTTGCCAAGTTTTTGCCAAGCTCTTAATCTATCTATATTCCCTTCTGGATTCCTTGTATCAGCATCACAACAAGCCGTCCCATCCAAGTCTTGCGTTGTCAGCAAATTGGATATGTTACACTCCACCCTGTCCTCCAAATCATTAATATAGATAATAAATAATTGAAGACCTGGTCCTTGTGGCACTTTACTAATCAAATATTTCCAACTTGAAAAAGACCCATTAATCATAATTTTCTATGTTCTGTGCATTTATTAACCCTCAATCCATGGTAATACATTACCCAGTGAGCTTTTTTTTGTGCACAATAACCTTTTCTGTGTTACATTATCAAATGCTTTCTGGAAATTCAAACAACCAGTTTTTCTTTATCAACTCTGTTTGTTATATTAACAAAAAAACAAATTTTTCAAACCGGACTTCCCTTTCACAAAGTCAGGTTGACTCTGACTGCATTACGCTTTTTGTAAATGTCCTGCTATTTTTTCCTTAATTATGAAATCTAGCACTTCCTAATGACAGATGTTAGGTTAACTGGCTATAATCTCTTGCTTTCTGTCTCCATACCTTCTTAAACAGGGACATCATATTAGCATTTTGGTCGATTCCAGTGAGTTCTGAAACATTTTGATCAATGCCACTACTATTTCTGCAGCCACTTTTTCTAAAGGTCCTTGGATATTGGCTATCAGGTCCTGGTGACTAACCTTCCTTTAGTCCCACTGGCTTGTCAAATACTTTGTCCCTCATGATAGAGATTTAGTTACAAGATCTACAAGAACAAACAATAGCTACAAGATCTTTCTTTGCCTTCGCACTTTGTTACCTTTGAGATGTCAATTGTGTCCTTCACCCATGGAGACTAACAGAAAATATCTGCTATTTACCTGTTCCCTTTTATTCATTCCCAAGTCACATCTTCCAAATGTGTCACATATTCTTTAGCTACTTGCTTTCATTTTATATACTTGTCAAAACTCTTGGTTTGTTTTCATATGTCTTGCCAATTAATGTTATAATCAATGTTCTCCCTCCATATTAGCATTTAAATCATCCACTTCTACTTCCTACAAACTTCCCAATCTTCTAATCCACCATTAGTATTCACTGTTTTGTATGCCTTAGTTTTTGATTGAATTATTTCCTTGACTATTTTTGTTTACCAGGGATAGTTTATCCTTCTAGTGATAAGCTTTAAGTTTGATGTCATCTTTCCAATGCTTGAGATTGTGAATGACAAGGTGAACATGTAAATTATTCTGTTCCCAAACTATCCACTCTTTATTCAAATATCTGTGACAATATTTTTCCCTGGATCTGCTTGTATTTCTTTGGGTAATCCATATCTTGTAAAAAACAAGACCAACCTCTCCACCACCATTTAATAACTGTAGTTATTGGAAAACAGAAATAAAAACAGGAATTGCTAGAAAAGCTCAGCAGGTCTGGTGGCATCTGTGGAGAGAAATTAGAGTGAATCTTGTGGGTCCAGTTCTGAGGAAAGGTCACTGAACATGAAATGTTAGCTTTGATTTCTGTCCACAGATGCTGCCAGACCTGCTGAGCTTTTCCAGCAATTTCTGTTTTTCTTTCCACTATCACATTTGCCATGATTACTTTCCAAGGTGCTACTTCAGGAAATCTTCTGGAACATCCATAGAAGTTAAAAGATACTGACCTCCACTTCTAGATTTAGGCAGTGGAGAGTTTTAAAATTGATTAGAACCCTGCTAAATGGTTCTTCCAAAAATAGCATCCGAATTAAAAGGTACAAGTTTAATTGTGGAGTTCCCACAATGTGGCTTGAATGCCATGTCTAGCAAATTCAATCACATCTTTACATTATCATCACCAATAAAATTTAATATTTTAGCCTGCATATTCGTAATACCTGACTGACTTGCCATTGGAATTTCATAAGCCAAGCTCAATCTTATAAGATCCTGTTGTTATTTCTACCTCTCTCAGTGTAGCTTTAGTCAAGTATTTCAAATAATTCACTGGTACCTCATCTTCTCCCAAACAAGTCTCAACAACCGTCAAAACCATTTTGAAATTCAAATTCGTGTAACAAGTTTCACAATTCCTTTTGTAAAAAATATATAGTACCACCACATACCCATTTATTTAGACTCTCAGGTCTTTTCTTAATTTTAATGACTTCTCCAGTATAAGTCAGCACTTTGTAATGATCTCAACTGATGGTAATACTGGGAAGTCAGATTCCAAAATAAAGCCTAGTGTAACAGACCATAGGTTTATATTTTATACTTGGTTATTATGCTGGTCAGTCAAAGATCATCTTCATATAAAACTATCAATGTATTTTTAACAAATAAAGTTTATCATACCAAAGAACAGATGAATTTGCAATTAAGTTCTCTGACCTCAAACTGGCCTGTCAGACTGGCCTTTCTGACATTAGGTGACAAAAAAAATATCTGCATGCATTATCATCTCATTAAAATCTCAACTCACTGGAACTAAGTCAGCCTTCCCAAATAACCTCTGCCCTTGCAAAAAACTCAATTCATCAAATACCCATCTGCTTATAACAGACAACTTTTACTTCTTCCGAATCATCAGAATCAGTGCTTGATGCTCCAGTAGAGTCAAGGTGTCTAGGGAGAAGAAAGGCTGGCTGTATCCATTAAAAGGCCCATCTGGAAATTGAACAGTGACTGTCAGTGACTGAAAGCCATGTCATTTGCTCACGTGACAAGAGGTGAGACTGTAACTGAAGGACATTGCAAATGGCATTAGGATGTCTATGGTTGAAGGGCACACTGCAACACAAATGGCAAAAGAAGTGTTTGCAATTGTAGGGCACATTACAGTGAAAATAAGAAAGGAGGTGGCTACTGCTAAAGGCCAGGTTATTGAGCATGGAGGATAGGAGATTTCTTTTGTGCATGGTAATGTTTTCACATACATGGCGAAAAGGAGGAAGCGGTATTGGGGAATGTGTGACACACTGTCTCATCAAAGTGAAGGACTGTCTGTTTAGAGGGTGGCACTCTGTCTGTCAATGGGTGAAACACTGGACCTGATAACTATGTGTCAAGAAAGATGGCATTCTAGAGTGAGATCTATGCTGAGAAAGTTTATGTATCTGGCAATGTAAGTGGGCATGATCACAATCATGAGGAAATTCAATGTGGTAGGGTGGTCCTTGGCACGTCAGGGTCAGGGAGAAGATTTTTGAATGTGGGACCAAGAAAAGTATGATTGCTTGTGTTCGCAATCACGGGAGGCTCATATGTCAGGAAGGTGATAGGCTGAGGGGGCAAAATGGGAAAATAAATAATAACATTGAGGGGGCTGACTGAGACTTGGGTGGGGATCTGATTTTCAGACTCACAGGGTTGACAGGGATAGGAGTAAAATGAGAAGATAAAGAATGGGAGAGTTTGGTAGGTGACAGGGGAAGGTTCCAACATTTTAACTTAGAGAATGAAGTGGAATTTTACTATCTTTAGCTGCACAATTCTCTGTTCTGTTTCAAAATGGCTAGGGCAGAGTTAAAGTTTAATATTTCTAACTAAAGGGACAGCCCATTTTTCCTGAGAAAATGGTGCATTATGATGAGCTGGCTTCATTTCCACCAGAACTAGTAGATCAACAATTGCATCACATTCAAAGAGATCTCATGAAATCATGAAGCTAAAGTATATTGTGGTTTGATTGTGACGTCTCAGATATGCATGAAACAATGGAGCAAGGTGAAATACATTCAATCTGTTAGCTGTGCTGTCAGCATAAGCCAACTGACACATGAACTGGAACCAGTAACATCTTAGCTAGAAGCTCCTGCTATACAATGTCGAGGTGGGAACAAAAGCTGAGTGTATTAGTAGGGGGTTGGAAGGTGATTTTTTTTTGGGAGCTCAATAGTACCAAAGCAGCACTAGAACTGTTCTCTGCTACCTTCTGGAAGGAATGCTGACTATTGTGAATAAGAAAAATTCACTAACATGCTTATTCACCAAAGGGCAATGCATACAGTATCATAGGAACATTGGATACAGGAGCAGGCTGATTGGCTCTTTGAGCTTACCATTAAATAAGATTGTGGCTGTTCTAATCGTGGTGTTTGCTCCACTTTCTGCCTGTACTCCATACTTTACAGTGGACTACATCTTACATTTATTTGGCTCAGTCCAAACTGTGTTGGACTTTTGGGAGGGATTTTCACCATGTGACCTGGCAAGTCTTCTCATCCCATCTTTTCAATCTTACCACATTAATAGGCATCTGTATCATTTTTACATTCAATTTCTACCCCATTCACCGCATGTGATTCCCAAAACAAATCAACACTGAGTAGAAATCCATTGAAACACCAACATTTCTTGCGTCTGTGCCAGCTTTAACAGTCCGTTGTGTACCTGGACAGGTCCTGGCATTCTGAAGCTGCTCTGCTTGCTGATTGACAGAATCTGAACATGTCAGAGAAGTAGAAAATGGCACCGTAGTTCTCCAACAGTGACCTGGAGATTCTGGTGGACAGGGTGGCCCAGACGAGTGGTGTCATTTTTTATGGAGGATTGGCAGAGAAAGCTACACCACCAGATCCTGCTAATGTGGGACTGTGCCATCTCCAGGGTGTGGAAGAATGACCAGAATGCAGAAAATGCCAATGACCTTCTACCCTTCCGCTGCACCCATGTCATATTAAAACTCATGCTCTGCCATTCTCATGATTGTATATAAAACTTCCCTCACTCTTGTCCACTCAATCAAAATACACACACCAATATCACAGAAGTGTTGTGGCACAGAAGAAGACCATTTGGCCCATTCATTAAATGACTCATTAAATGAGCATATTACCCAGTACTAATCTCCTATTTTTTTCTCATACCCTTGCACATTATTTTTATCCAAATAATAATCTCTTGAATGCCTCAATTAAATTTGTCTCCACCATATTTCCAGGCAGTGTATTTCATAACCAAGCTATTTACTGTGTTAATAAGATTTCTTCCCCTCACATCCACCTTACTTGAGGATACTGAGCCTTAGAAGTTCAAGCCTAGGATGGTTAACATGCTTCTACCAAGATGATCTTCAGCATGTCCATCTCATCCAGATAAAAGCACGCTGGGGTTGTCCCATCAAATCTCTGAAGCCACCAGGCTTCACTTCCAGGCATGCTCGCTGTATCCTGGCTGAGAAACCAAGGATTAAACTAAGACATAGTAGGATGGAGTGAAAGAGGCAAACCAAATGAGGGCATGTTCGCAAGAGTGACAAGAGCTTGTACATCACTAAGCTTCTGCATAAATGCTCCTGATGTTAACTTTCATGGGTTTGACCTACTCTTTGTAAAAAAGCTATAGACATCACTTCACCTATTCTCGGCAGCAGTTGGAGTGGGAGGAGCAACAGGGAGGACCAGAGGCCCGCTGGGAAAGTAAATTTAAAAGAAATAAAAGGTTACTTCAGGAGTTCAGCATTCTTCACCTTTCTTTGGAGGCAGTTAGAGTAGGAGGAGCAACAGCGAGGAACAGAGGCCCAATGGGAAGGTAAAATTTTAAAGGATATTGTTACAACATGGGGTAAACTCTCCTGCTTAATTTGAAACCAGCAACACAGAAAAGATTTATCCTGTGCAGTAATCTGTGAAAATTCAACAGGCCAAGAACTAGTTAAAATAAAAATTAGTACCTTTATTTCTTAAAGTATAACAGAGAATAATTAACTAACAACTATTTACAATTCCTTACTCTAACCTATCTGTTAACTTCCCTTCTATAATACTAGTCCGATAAAGCTACCGATTTACAAAACAAAACTCTTATCTCAAAACCAGGCAGCTTTAGGTTCTCCTCTGTATTTCAGTCTTCTTTTCTTCTTTTTAGGGATTTCTGCTTCACAGGTTACTGATCAGTAAAGGTACCTTTTAAAGAGAGCTATTTTTCGGACGGTCTTTTTACATGCGGTGTCTTGGCAGTTCTCCTCTCAACTGTTCCATTTCCCCCAGTATTATACCATCAAATCATCGGATTGTGTCATTGGCTTTTAAGATTGTCAATATACTAAATTCAAACTGGATTGGAGTTTGGCATTTTCTGGGGTATAATTTAAACTGATTGGCCTAATCCAAATCTGTTTTGTCATTTCCAGGCAACCAGCTAATTGAGTTGTTTGACCAATTGTTACATTATATTTCTTTTCAGAACACTTGGCTCTGTCAGGTAGTTCTGTTACTTTGGACTTTCTTAAAGGTACAGTACACCATATCTTCATAACACCCACCCCCAAGAAAAAATTGAACCATTATAATGAAACGATGGCTTCATTTTCTTTCTCTACTTTTTAAACACATTACCCTAACATACAGAAAACTTTAACATGAGTTCTTTACTTCTTCTCATATACCTGTATATATAAAATGAAATAAAGACAAATCTCATCCAAACTCAATCAGTTAAATTCACGATAACACATCTGTGATTACATTCTTTAATCTCTGACACATTTTTCATGACATACACATTAAAATGTTGCAAGGCCAGTAACAAACTCAATAGTTCCTTTTGATTGTGGAGTATTTCCTCCGGTGGATGTTGATCGTCTTTGAAAGGTAACCAAGAGGCAATTCAATCCCTTCCTCATCTTCCTGTAGGAATACGGCTCCAACTCCAATGTCACTAGCTTTAATGGCGACTTAAAAAGGTTTTGAAAAGTTTGGTGTAGCTAAAACTGATTTGGTGGTTAATATGGCTTTCAAATGGTCAAATGCCTCCTGACATGCTCTGTCCACTGAAACTTTATGTTCTTCTTTAGCAAAGCAGTTAACGGTGTGACTACACTGCTGAAGTTTTGAACAAACTTCCTGTAGGATCTACTGAGTCCTAAGAATCGAAGCATTCTCTATCTTCGAGGTTGGTGATAGAAATTCTTCGATGGCCTTCATCTTTGCAACCTGTGGGGTCAACCTTCCATGACCGATGTTATGTCCCAAGAACATCACATCTGCTTTCGCAAATTCCGCTTTATTTAAGTTTATCACCAGTTTTGCTTCTCATAGCTGTTCAAAGAGCTCTGCCAACGGTGTCATGTGATCTTTCAAGGACTTACTAAAGATCACTACATTGTCAAAATAGACTGCACAGTTTGTTAACCCAGCCACAACTCTGTTCTTGAGTCTTTGGAATTGTGGCAGGCACGCTCTTCATTCCAAAGACATCACTTTAAATTGATGTAGCACATTTGGGTTTACAAATGCAGAAATGTCTTTCACCGTCTCTGATAAAGGTACCTGCTAGTAACCATGCATTAAGTCCAACTTGGTGATGTAACTGGTTTGTCCGACTTTCTCGATACAGTCCTCCAATCAAGGAACTGGATATGAGTCCAATTTTGTAACAGCGTTGACCTTCCAATAATCCAGGCAGAATTGTTGAGTCCCATTTGGTTTGGGAACTAAGACGATTGGCAAACTCCACTCACTTTGGCTTGGTTCGATGATGTCCCCGTCGAGCATGGCCTCCACTTTCATCTGGACCTGTCTGGCTTTGAAAGGATTAAGCCGATAGGGTGGTTCTGGAAAAGCACGGCAGGTCGGGCAGCATCCGAGGAGCAGGAAAATTGACGTTTTGGACAAAAGCCCTTCATCAGGAATGGGATTTTGATGAAGGCTGATGAAGTGCTTTTGCCTGAAACATCAATTTTCCTGCTCCTCGGATGCTGCCTGACCTGCTGTGCTTTTCCAGGACCACTCTGATCTAGACTCTGGTTTCCAGCATCTGCAGTCCTCACTTTTGCCTTAAGCTGATAGGGGTGTTGTTTTATTGGAGCAGTATTCCTTACATCTCTTTCATGTATAATAGCATTAGTCCTCTCCAACTGATTCTTACATATGTCCTTATACTGTAGTAACAAATCTTTCAACTGCGCTCTATGCTCCTGACACAGATAGCTTACTAACCGATCCCACTCCGCAAGGACTTCTTCATTTTTTAATCTATTTTGAGGCACCCCAAACTCCAAATCATCTGGATTTGATTCCTCACTCTGTGGGGCAGTAACTAACACCTGTTTCTCCAGTTCTTTCTCTCCAGCCTAATACGGTTTAAACATGTTCACATGACATACTCGATACTTTTTTTCCTATCTGGCTTCATTACTAAATAGTTCACCTGTTTCAACTTTTCCTCAATTTGAGAGGGACTACTAAACCTGGGTTTGAAGGGAACCCCTATCACTGGTAACATTACTAACACATTATCCCCTTGAGAAAACGTCCAAGTCTCAGGGCTTTTATCTACCACCTGCTTCATTCTATACTGTGCCCTTTTTAGGGGCTGTTTAGCGAATACACCTACTCAAGTTAGTCTCTCCCTCACCTCCGATACCTAATCTCCGATTTTGGTTCTGTCAATTTCTCTTTAATTAATTTCAAAGTGCCTCTCACTTCATGCCTGAATACTAACTCAAAGGGAGTGAACTAAGTAGATTCATTTTAGGCATCTTTAATGGCAAATAATAGGACTGGGATACCTTTATGTCAATCATTTGGGTAGTCCTGACAGCATGCTCTCCATATGATCTTCAAGGTCTGATGCCACCTTTGTAAAGCTCCCTGGGATTCAGGATGATACACAATGGATTTAAAGTGCTGTATTCCTAAGCCATCCATAACCTCCTAAAACAGCCTAACAGTGAAATTTGACCCTTGGTCTAACTGAATCTCTCTGGGTAGCCCATACCTTGGGAAGAAAGCTACTAACTCCTCAACCACCTTTTTGCCTTGATATTCCAAGATGGAATTGCCTCCGGAAATCTGGTGGACACATTCATTATGGTTAACAAGTACTGGTTCCCACTTTTAGTTCTTGGGAGGGGACCTACACAATCAATTATAACTTGTGTGAAAGGTTCTTTGAATGTGGTAATTGGTAGCAAAGGTGCTGGTTTTATTACCACCTGTCGCTTACTTACCATTTGGCATGTATGACACATTCGGCAAAGGTTAATGACATCCTTGTGCATTCCAGGCCAATAAAAATGTTTTTGCACTTTAGCCCGAGGCTTTCAGACCCCGAGGTGACCTCCTACAAGTAGTTCACATGCTACCCGTAACACCTCCTGTCTGTATGCTACCAGCAATACTATCTGGTGCGCTTCGGCCCATTTCTCCTCTGCACTAACCTGCCATGGTCTCCATTCCCATCTTAGGACTCTATCTTGAAGATAATAACTCTCCAGAATATTCTCTGCCTCCTTTTCAGAGTAGGCATCCACATATATATCTTTTATTGTCTTGCCTTGCTGTTGCAAGTCTCTTAGTTCAGGACTAAACACTTCTGTCTGACCCTCTGCCTGCTCAGGTTTTTCCTGCACCATTAAATCAAACAGGGTGGCTGCTAACTGAACCTCAACTCCTTCACCTTTCTCTTTACTTTTTGCTTTGTGTTGTGACTTATGATTGTGCAATCTGGTTACCACACAGCCTGGGAAAATACCAGGATATTTCTGTTTTAACTCCTGAGTTTCTTAGTCTTCCTTGGGCTTCCCCACAACAAGCGGTGTCACTCCCACCTTGGATCCTGCCAAATCATTCCCAAGAACAAACTGAATTCCTGGAACTGACACTCGGTCAATCACTCCTACTTTAACTTCCCCAGTCTTGAGTTGGGTCTCCAACCTGATCTTACATAGGGGAACGCTAAATTTCAGTCTATCTATCCCATAAATCACCACATTCTCGGGTAACAGATCAGCAAGAATGCATATTCACTCATTCCTTACTGTCAGTGACTGGTTAGATCCAGTATCTCTCAAAATTATACTTTCTTGTCCTTCTCCCCCTGTTCTTTCTGAGTAAACTTTACCCACAGAGGCAAATTCTTTGTAGAGATCAGGTACTAACTGCATATCCAGACCCTGCCGAGGCTGTGCACTCTCCTGCAGCTCCTCAGCTCTTCTTCGGGTCTCCTTTACTACCTTCACTAATGCCACTGGCTTAGCTTCTTCTACCACATCTTTTCCCACAGTGTCTTTATTTAACGACCAGCACTGTGACATTATGTGTCCCACTTTACCACAGTGAAAACTGAGGCCTTTCACCTCTTTTCCGCCCTCTTGGGCTTCTTTTTTATCATGTGGTAAATTCTTACCAGTGCTCTCTACTCTTGGTTTAGTAGTGGAGGATCTCCCTTTCTCCCAACTTCTATCCCTCACAGGATGAAATTCTGGCTGGAAGCTTGTCTTTTGCATCAACATGTATTCATCTGCTAATTAAGCTGCCCTTCTCATTTCCTGAACTTTCTATTCCTCCACATAAGACCATAAGACCATAAGACATAGGAGCGGAAGTAAGGCCATTCGGCCCATCGAGTCCACTCCGCCATTCAAGCATGGCTGATGGGCATTTCAACTCCACTTACCCGCATTCTCCCCGTAGCCCTTAATTCCTTGTGACATCAAGAATTTATCAATTTCTGCCTTGAAGACATTTAGCATCCCAGCCTCCACTGCACTCTGCGGCAATGAATTC
>NC_057726.1:31823669-31827445 GCF_004010195.1 Chiloscyllium plagiosum
CATTCCAGGGCTCATCCGTGTGAATCTCTGCTGGACACGCTCCAGTGCCAGTATGTCTTTCCTGAGGTGTGGGGACCAAAACTGGACACAGTACTCCAAATGGGGCCTAACCAGAGCTTTATAAAGTCTCAGTAGCACAACAGTGCTTTTATATTCCAACCCTCTTGAGATAATTGACAACATTGCATTCGCTTTCTTAATCACGGACTCAACCTGCATGTTTACCTTTAGAGAATCCTCAACCAGATCCCTCTGTACTTTGGCATTACAAATTTTCTCATCATTTAGAAAGTAATCCATGCTTCTATTCTTTTTTCCAAAGTGCAAGACCTCGCATTTGCTCACATTGAATTCCATCAGCCATTTCCTGGACCACTCCTCCAAACTGTCTAGATCCTTCTGCAGCCTCCCCACTTCCTCAGTACTACCTGCCTGTCCACCTAACTTTGTATCATCGGCAAACTTCGCTAGAATGCCCCCAATCCCTTCATCCAGATCATTAATATATAATGTGAACAGCGCGGCCCCAACACTGAACCCTGCAGGACACCGCTTGTCACCGGTTGCCATTCCAAAAAAGAACCTTTTATCCCAACTCTCTGCCTTCTGTCAGACAGCCAATCCTCAATCCATACCAGTAGCTCACCTCGAACACCATGGGCCCTCACATGAATTCTTGCCATCTCTGGAAGTGAGTTTTTAAATTCCTCCAGCAAAATAATCTCTCTTAGAGCCTTAAAGTTCTTATCTATTTTCAAAGCAAATACCCATCAATCAAAATGACTGTGTTTAATTATTTCGAACTCAACAGAAGTCTGACCTGGTTCCTTCTTTGTGTTTGCTTCTGGTACCAATTTATAAGCATTTAAAATAGCCTGTTTAATCTCTTCATGATCTCTTAACACCTCATTTGACAGTGTGACAAACACCTCACTAACTCTGCCAGCCAGTTTAATCTGAACTAGCATTACCCATAAATCCTAGGACCACTCTATCTGCCTATTTTTCAAATGAAATAAAAACGGGTTCAACATCTTTCTCATCAAAATGTGGAAGAGTTTTGACATATTTATATACATATCACTACCTTCTATTTTAATCTCCATCCTGTTAACTTGACTTTGCTGACTACGTCACAACTTCTCAAGTTCAAATTCTCTCTCTTTTTGTATCTCCCTTTCTTCTCTCTCTATTTGCTCAGCTAAGAACCTTCTCTCTCTCTTTCCTCTCTCTCTTTTTCCTCTCTCTCTGTTTCTCTCTCCTTTTGCTTATCTTCTAACTCCATTTTCCTCAAGAGTAATGCAAGTTTTTCTACCACTACTGCACTTGTCTGTTTCTCTGATACACTTAAGCGTTTGAGTAATTCCCTTACAATTTCAGCTCTACTTTTGTCCTTAGTAAAACCCAAATCTAATTTATTTGCTCATTCTAAAAGCATGGCTTTTTTTCTTCTGAACTTTCTTGGCAAATTTAAGAATCATCTTCAAATCTCAGAACCTCTTTAGCAATTTTAAGAGCCATTTCTCTCAATTTTAATTTAATCAACCACAAGTCACTGAAATTAAACAAATGGCCTCACCTATGATTTATTCAAAGATCTAGGACACTAACCTGCAAATGTTTAAATCTGCTGGGACTTTTTGTACTCTGAAATCTATTCAAATCTGAACCAGTTCAAATCATGGACCCAAGCCTCCAAACTGTTATGACATAGGGCAAACTCCCCTGCTTAATTTGAAACCAGCAACACTGAAAAGATTTATCCTGTGCAGTAATCTGAAAATTCAACAGGCCAAGAACTAGTTAAAAGTAAAAATTAATACTCTTATTTCTTAAAGTATAACAGAGAATAATTAACTAACAACTATTTACAATTTCTTACTCTAACCTGTTACCTTCCCTTCTATAATACGAAGACAATAAAACTCCCGGTTATGATTTACAAAACAAAACTTCTTATCTCAAAACCAGACAGCTTAAGGTCTCCTCTGTATTTTGGCCTCCTTTTATTCTTCTTAGGGATTTCTGCTTCACAGGTTACTGATTGATAAAGGTACCTTTTAAAGAGAGCTATTTATCAGGCAGTCTTTTACATGCTGGGTCTTGTAAAAACCCAGCAAGTTTTCCTCTCAACTATTCAATTTTGCCGGGTGAGGTTTTATATTTGGGCAGTTGCTTTACCTGAAACACTACTCAGGTAGTGTCTCCCACCTGCCCTCCTCCTCTAACCAAAAGAAAGGGTTCTGTGTGCCAATACGTAAGGTGACTGGTTTCTTTTTGTTTTAGCTTTTCAGTAGTCTTATTGGGAATTTAGAATAGTGAAAATGGAGGTAAGGGCAGTTGAATGTTCCTCCTGTAGCATGTGTGAGGAAAGAGTCACCAGTAGCGTCCCTGCTGGCTGCATCTGTGCAAAGTGCACTCAACTCCACCACCTTGAAAACAATGTTAGGGAACTGGAGCTGGAGCTGGATGAACTTCGGACCATTCAGGAGGCGGAGGAATTATAGGGAGGTAGTCACACCTCAGGTACAAGAAGGAGGTAGCTGGGTTACTGTCAGGGGACGGAAATGGAACCGGCAGGAAGTGCAGAGATCTGCTGTGGCCGTTCCCCTCAACAACAAGTATATCATTTTGGATACTGTTGAGGGGAACAACTTACCATGGGTAAGCAATGGGGCACAGGTTTCTGGCACAGAGTCTGTCCCTGTTTCTCAGAAAGGAAAGGGGAAGGGGAGCAGAGCATTAGTTACTGGGGACTCCATAGATAGGGGGGCAGATGGGAGGTTCTGTGGGAATGAGAGAGACTCACAGTTGGTGTGTTGCCTCCCAGGTCCCAGAGATCGTGATGTCTCTGATCGTGTTTTCAGGATCCTTGAGGGGGAGGGGGAGCAGCCCCAAGTCATGGTCCACATAGGTACCAATAGGTAGGAAGAGAGATGGAGATTTAAAGCAGAAATTCAGGCAACTAGGGTGGAAACTTAGGGTTAGAACAAACAGAGTTGTCATCTCTGGTTTGTTGGCCCATGCCACATGCTAGCAAAGCGAGGAATAGAGAGAGAGACAGAGGAGTTGAACATGTGGCTACAGGGATGGTGCAGGAGGGAGGGTTTTGGATTCCTGGATAAGTGGGGCTCTTTCTGGGGTAGGTGGGATCTCTACAAACAGGATGCTCTTCACCTGAACCAAAGAGGTATCAATATCCTGGGGGGGGGGGTTAAATATGCAAATGCTCTTCGAGTGGGTTTAACCTAATTCAGCAGGGGGTGGTGGGAACTGCATAGTGGGATGGCAGTAGTGAAGTCAAAACTAAGATTTCAAGATTGCAAGAAGGCACCGGCAGGCAAGAAGTTGGTTTGAAGTGTGTCTATTTCAACACCAGGTGCACCTGAAATAAGGTGGGTGAATTTGCAGCATGGGTTGG
Organism: Chiloscyllium plagiosum; assembly: GCF_004010195.1. Lineage (NCBI taxonomy): Eukaryota > Metazoa > Chordata > Chondrichthyes > Orectolobiformes > Hemiscylliidae > Chiloscyllium > Chiloscyllium plagiosum. Next base: position 31,827,091 of record NC_057726.1, read on the forward strand.
TACCTGGGATTTCGATGTTGTAGCCATTTCAGAGACATGGGTAGGGCACAGACAGGAATAGTTGTTGCAGATTCTGGGATTTAGATGTTTCAACAAGAACAGAGAAAATGGTAAAAGGGATGGTGTGGTTTACTTCGATGTTGTAGCTATTACGGAGACATGGGTAGAACAGGGACAGGATTGGCTGTTGCAGGTTCCAGGGTTTAAATGTTTTAGTAGGGTCAGAGGTGGGGGTAAAAGAGGGGGAGGTGTGGCATTGCTTGTCAAAGATAGTATTACAGCTGTAGAAAGGACGATGGATGAAGACTCGCCATCAGAGGTAGTTTGGGCTGAGGTTAGGAATAGGAAAGATGAG